>NC_068942.1:48767791-48777791 GCF_026419915.1 Harpia harpyja | reverse complement strand
AGCTGCTCCCCAGCCAGTCCATCACAGCCTGCATTGTTGCCAGGAGTTCCTCCTTTCCAGGTACAGGACTCTGCATTTGCCCTTATTAAGTTTCATGAGATTCTTGCTGGCCCATTCCTCTGGCCTATCTATCTAGGCCCCTCTGAACGGCAGCCCTGCCTCCCAGTTTGGTGT
The DNA here is from genome assembly GCF_026419915.1 of Harpia harpyja. Lineage (NCBI taxonomy): Eukaryota > Metazoa > Chordata > Aves > Accipitriformes > Accipitridae > Harpia > Harpia harpyja. The sequence goes on along the minus strand of NC_068942.1, from coordinate 48,777,617 downwards.
CATCTGCAAACTTGAGGAAAGTATACTCTTTTGCATCGTCCAGGTCATTGGTAAAGATGTTAAACAGGAATAGAAATTCATAATTGCAACTACATAAAGAGGAAGAAGTGCAAAAACTTACACATTTTTTTAATCTTACTTTTTCTGCCCTCTTTTCATTTACACTTAGATAATCATGTAAAATACAATGTCAGGCTTCTTCTGTATGACTACCTGCTGTTGATTATTAACATGACAGTAACATGTATATAAGGTTAGCATATCCCCCCACCTTCCTCTACTTTCTCTTAGCTATTGAATAAGCAACTTTAAAAAAGAAACCAATATTATCAGGCTTTCTACACACAGCTTTTGGTGAAATTTTTTTTTTTTTTAAAAAAGCAATGAGATGCAGTTTATATGCTCAAGTTGAGCAGTTGAGCAGAGCAGTGCTAGTATCCGTCGCTTCTGTTGAAATGCATCTACAGTCCACTTGCCAAGTGAAGGCAGAGAGATGGAAGGCAAGAATTAGAAAACAGTTCTAAAACAAGCATTCTGCAGCATTACAAATTGCGCAGTACAACTATAATTATTAAATTTTAGACAGTATCTATAATAAAAGGTAATTCAAAACTCTGACTTCAAAATTGTCTAGTATATTTATACAGCGTATGTAGCATAAATAATCTATTTGGTCTGAGAACACTACCTAAATGTGAATTCGTTGTACATCAACAATCCTTACCATAAAATTCATTTCAAAGTTGTATCACCTCTGCTAGAAAATGCTTCATACTTAGCTCTTAGAAATTATTTTCAACTCTGAAGAAGCTCTTATGCAAGAATCTCAAATTGCATAAATCTCCAGGAATTAAAATATTTATTTGAATAAGTCTTACTTCACATTTTTCCTTATTAGAAAGTGTTTGCTACCTGATACATATAATATAGGAATATGCTTCATCTTTCAGAAGTGTATTACCATTGACTAATTATCAGAGTCCACTAATGCAGAATCCATAGAAGTAAGGATTTGGTTTCAGGCTGGTACCCTGGAGTTATGTTAAAATACAGCACATTTAAGAGAATTTGCTATGTGTCTAACAAATCTAGACATACAACACAACATACAATCACTAGTCTTTTAGGCTGTGAAAATGCTAAGTGCAATATATTGCTGATTGTAAAAACAATCCTGAATATAACACTGTCTTCACTTTATGTCTACTGAATATGCGAAAACTTAAACTGCAGTAGGTTGCCTTCTAGTAAAACTTACAGGTGCACAGTAGGTCTTGGTAATGTCCTGTTGTACTTTTTTGTGTGCGTTTTTCCAGGTGGATGAAATTTTGTTCAAGCCAATTAGTATCATAAAACAAGAGCTTTTTACTTAAGAGTATTTTGCTGGGTGACTTCTGACTGTGGTCCATTAAGTTTGCATTCTATTGACTGACAGTTGATTTCACTGTTCAAAAACACAAAATTGCATAAGTTACAGTTTCTTTGCATTTGCACACATATTATTAAACACAGAGTCTTGAGAAAGTGTCATTTTTAATACTGACCAATGATAGTGTTTCTAAACAAGCATTTGCAGTTACTCCTAATTTTTCCATTTCTCCATCTTCCTGTCTTTGAATTCATACTGATAATGCAGAATATTTTTACAAAGGCAGGGGCAGGAAGTATACCAGATGTTTAAGCTGCGCTCCCAGAAGTAGAAGTTCCCACTCTGGGGGAAAAAAAAAAAACAACCAAAACCAGTTTTTTAGATATCTCATTGCTGTGTATCTTCCTCTTGACTATGGGGAGCATGTATGTTCCTTTAGTTGGCTTGGTGAGAATGGAAAGCCAGTAGGATAGGGACAGCTTTCAGAGCAGATTAGTTGCACTAATGAAAACAAATTCTACATCCTCAAAACAGAAACAAAAAAGATTCCTTTGCTGGCATGTCCAGAATGGATACTGCCTCTGAAATTAGAGTACACTCCATTTTTTTTATCCGCTTGTCACTATTTCACTTGTTCTCTTTTTAGGAATGGGGAACTATTTTTCCTTCACCATTAGATTGACTGTTAACAAGCTGCTTTTTTAATTTGCCATGTAATAGTCTTGCCATGTAGGGATGCTGTTAGAGAACAGGTCTCATGCAGGTATTCAAAGCAAGCTTCTCGTACAAGTAAAAATTGGCAACTGAATTAAAACTTTTGCTGAAGAAACTGGGGAGCGGTTCTAGAGTCCCAATGTTGTATGCATGCAAGCAGCTTATTTTCATCCCGTTAACTCTTGGGTGAGAAAAGCACAGTGGAACAGAAGCAGGAGGCTGAGGCTACAATGCAAAAGAATAGTTTTCATGTGACCAGTTTTACTATATACTTTCAAGATGAATACTGATGTTAATTTAGTGAAGCCAGTACCCTTGGTCTTCCTTTTCTTTTTATATGTGGGAAAATATTTGTTTTTGTTTCCACTTATTCTGGACAGCATGCACAACTGAAGTGAATGATGCTGACATGACTGCGTTTCTAAGCACTACACAGCACCTTCTTCTTGATGATCTTGAAATACTAGCTTATTCACTAGCCATGCTTGAGTTTTGGTCCAAATACTACTCCCAGTTTACAAATGAAACAGTTGAACCATGAACAGGTTAATTAACTTGGCCACAGTCCTACAGAGAGCCTGTGTCAAAGCAAAGACAAGGATTCAATCTTACACTTGACAGGCATGGATTTATGAGAGCTAGACACTTCTGAATCCACATATACTCATTCCCTGCTTCCTCTTCAAGCTAGAAGGGGAAAAATGGATGAACACAAAATGAAGGGCAATTTTTCTTTTTAACCTCTATAAGTCTGTTGTCCACTTTTTCAGAGGAAATCCAGTAGCTTTTCTATAACACTGAGCAAGGCTCAGTCTTCACATTTCTGTATAAATGTCTGATGAATGCAGCCTCAGTAGTGCACTGATAAATCGGTGCTGGAGAGAATTTTTCTTGAGACAATATTGCTGAGAAAAGCTGTTTGCCTTCAAATCCTAAAAGTTACTTTTCTTTGGACTATTCCAGCTTCTCTTTCTAGAATATATTGGAGAAAGCCTATGTCCTAAGTAGACAAAGAACATGCTTAGTGTTAAGCATTGCACATCAGTGAGCTACTTGACCAATGTCATCTCAGATTTTAGATCATGGCCCTCAACTGCAGTAAGTTGTTTCTGTTTATGGAAATGGGTATCTTCAAACTCACAGGAGGTAAACATCCTTTAGTGTGAGATGCATTCCTTCCTTCGCAGATTCACTAGCATCTGTGTAAATATTGCTACTTCAGCGTAACTTACCAACAGTAGCCAGAATGGGCCTTGCTGTCTTCACTAAAAATTACTTCACTGCAAATAACCCAGTTTAAACTTCTCATCAAACCTTCCCCTAGCATATATGCAGCACTATACTGAAGCACAAGCATTAAATCCCTGGAACATCTTACCACCGATTTTGTCCTGAATAACTACAGCATCCATGTCCTTTGTATTGGAGGAGCTAAAAAAACATTGTGTGACTTTGCTCTGCTTCAGAATGACTCTGCTTGAGCAAAAAGCTTCAAAGCTAAAAAGGGTGCTGAATGCAGTGCGTGAAGGGTGTTACTGAGACACCTCAATTAAAAAGCTGACTATACAACAAAATGCAGGAAGAGTCATCTGAAAGGGAGATGCAAATGTTTGACATCCTCAGAACTATCTTAAGCAGCCAATGAAAAACACCAAAGGAAACACTGAAAAGCAGTTGAAAAAGCATTGAAAACCAATGAACAACAATTTGCTGAGAGCTGCTGTTGGGATTGTTTTTTCCATGTAGGATCCGTGACCCTGAAACCTCTCTTAGGTTAGGTGTTCCAAACTTTTAGTTAAAATAAAATAAAATCCTTTTTTTCTTTCTTTTTTGGGTCTCCTTTCTCCAAAAGATGATAGACCCTGCAAGCAATAAACTTACCTGAATTTAATCACTTTGACTAAGGAGATTGGAACCCGCTATTTGAAAATCACAAGAAAATAAGCAGGTCAACAAAGTGGAATGCTGCCAACTGCAATCTCTTCTGATTTTTAAATGAATCATTAAACATTAGGTAGGCCAGACCATGCAAAAAATGTATGTAGAACCCTCAGGCAGGAGAAGATATGACATCCCGGCCCTACTCAGTCATACTGCTTTGTGGTTGCAGCACGGTCAGCACTGTGCTCTTTGATGCCTTTGAGACTCTTGATTCACCTCAGCAGTAGAACTCTGGGCTCCTTCTGGGTTAAACCACAGCTGTACAAGGGAGACATTGATTGACCGAGGTGAGTTCACTGGAGGGCCACCAAGATGGTAAAGGGACTGGAGCACTTGCCCTGTGAGAAGAGGCTGAGGGAACTGGGGCTTGTTCAGCTGGGAGAAGAGATGGTTTCAGGGGGGCTGAAGAGCAGCCTGCTGGTACCTATGGGGAGGTTCTTAGGAAAACAGATGCAGGCTGTTGACAGCAGTGACGTGGTGGTAGGATGAGAAACAGGTATAAATTGAAACCTGAGATGTGTACAACTTAACAACTTTAAATAGCTTCTGTGGTCTGTTAACGTTATGTATTCTGCATGTTATTTCTGCTTAAAGTAGATGCTCGTTATTTATAAAATGAATTTTGCGACAGATTTTAAAGATTAAAGTTTTCTTGTATAATTAACCCTTGAACTTGTTTTGGTAAGCCTTAAAATTACAGTGTTAAAATAATTAGTGCTGTTATCCAAAGTTTATTGCATATGTATGACTAAAGAAACATGATCTAGGTGTGATTATCTAACCAAAAGTCCTACAGAAGATTGAAATTGAATGTAGTAACTGTAATTATCTAAAAGGGAGTCTATTACTGTATGATAAAACTGTCAAAATAATGATTGGGGGCTCCTACAAATCATGCAGAAGATCAATAAAGCTAATCTTACGTCATAGCTTGAGAATTTAGAAATTGTATTTTGACCTTAATTCACGATGGAGCCATTCAAAACATATTTAATAAGTGGATTATAGTACATCTTCTTAATTAAAAATTAAAACTATTCCCAATAGTTTTCCCCAGTGAAATAGGGAGTATATTTCCAGTCCACATGATGTGCGTGTTATTTTACTGATTGCTTACTTTTTTTAAGGAATTATTAGTTGACTTTGATCTATTACTCATGTACATGAAATTTGCCATGATACCTCTCCCAAAAAATTCTTTGTGGCTCAACAACCATGTTTGGGGTGGTTAAAAAAGAAAAAGTCTAGTCCTTTTTTCCCTGCAATTTACTTTATTCTGCATTCTATATAGGAGCTTATCCTTCATTTCACCCTACTATATCTGAACGCCTTCCAGTAGTGTGTTAAGCTGTATGACTGCATATCTATCACGTGTTGTTTGTTCTCTTCTCCCAGGGAGGAGAAGTGTATGCAGTGAAGTTTTTGGTTTGGTGGGTTTTGCTTTGGTTTGGTTTGGTTTGGTTTAGTATACATATATAAATGTTCTGTATTTGTTAGAGAGGGTAAAGTGTAAGAAATGTGCTTTTCATCAGGAGCAGATGGGAGTGGGGCCCCTGCGTTCACTGCACAGTCTCAAATAGGCTATTCAGAAGAATCTCCGTTTCTTCCTTTCTTCACTCCCCATACATACAAATTTCTCTCTTACAGCGTGAGTTCTGTTGGAGTAGACAAGTACAACCTTACACTGCTTGGCTAAAATGCCTTTCTTCTGCTTCAGTCTTCCCATGAAGACGGGTCAGGAGAATATTGCAGGATGTAGATGAATTCATTCTTTTCAAATCACTGCTCCCTGTGCAATGTGTGTGTCTAGCTTTTTTAGCTCAAATTCCTTGAAACTTTTTTAAAAATTGGATGCAATATGCTTTTAATTTGGCACCTGGTCCTCAAGTAGGTGCCAGGATAGATCTTTGGTAAAATGGTAGTTTTTACCATCATGCAGTTACAGCATTATTTGTCTAATTAATTTTTTTTGGCTGAATCACATTATGTATTAATGTGATAATTGTCATACCAGATCAATTAGTGATCTTTTCTTAATCATAAAATTGTGTAATTTAGATAACAGTTGCTGCAGCTATGAATACAGCCCTAGTCATGATAGGTTTCAAAAAATTCACTGAGAATATGTTTCTCCCAACTCTGCCCCCCACAGTTACAATCTAGATGAAATCTTGCTTCTGTCCATCGTACCACAAGATGGGAAAACAATAAAGGTGCTGTAAGACATGTTGACCTTCAGAAAGTGACAAAAACAGCTATACATTGTTCCATAGCCTAGGATCCTGTGCTTGACAGTAGGTAGTACTGGGCATTTTGGCAAGCAGTATTTTTATGTGGTGGCAGGTGGGGGGACAACAATTCTCTGCAGTAGGCACTTACACATAACCTTTACCCATATATCTTTTGTCTCCCAAAGAAGTTCTTAAAGCAAGTACTGGCTTTTGTTCTATACCACTTCCAAAATGCTGATTCTTTTTTGAGAATTGCTACTCTTTCAGTTTGCTTGGTTTTCTTTTTATTTTGAATACTCACACTTATAAATATCTAGCATTTTTAAGTACTGTGATGTCTTTGGCCCTGATGTTTTGTAGCTATGAGTGTCATAAATGTGTGTCTTTGCATAGTGAAAAGGTTTAAATCTAAGTGCTTTCTTCAGTTACTTGAATGCCCATGGGTGTTCTGACACTCAACAGAAATGGTAAGCAGGCATCTTCTTTTGTGGTGTCCCTGTTTTTTTGTGTGTGTCTTCTAAAATAAGTGTTTCATTTGGCCAAGTTTTATAAGGTTTTTTCAGGCCACCACTGATTCTTTTCTGTCTTTGAACCCCTAGTACTTCCAGTGGCCATTTTTGAGATAGGATGACAGAAATGAATGTAATGGTTCCAGGTGAGTCTAAGCAGGAGGTATCAGTTATAAGGAGCTTGGTGGTATTTCCAAGTCCATTTCTTCTTGTTCATCATAATTAGAGTCAGTCATTAGGGAATGTGCAAACCTGTTCCAGCCAATTTAGAGTTTAGTAAAACGTACAAATAACTGACCTGTTTCTTCTACTGTGCATTACTGGATCCTATGATTTGGGAATATTTTCTGTCCTGGACTCTAGTGTCTCTGAAGGTGTAATCTCCAAATGCTAAGCCCCAAATTCTTCACTTTTTCAACAGTGGAATCCCATAGTTCAGATTATTTTTAGACTGGGAATTGCAATGTAAAGTATCTTTTTTTTCTTTAGGAGGTGCAACTGTGTCTATTCCCTGTTGTTACTTTCTTTAGGAAAGCTAGGAACAACTCAAAGTTCAATAGAAACAGCTTTGTAAAAATAATCTTGAATGAAAATTTTGAATCCATAGTAATACAATTACTCCTAAGCTTATCTTCAAGACTGTAGACTTTCTTGCCTGTCTCAAGTTCCTAAATCAGAATTCCATCTACTTTTCTGAAGAACTTTTTTCTTTCTCCCTGCTTTGGGGCTGATTCTCTTTTTTCTCAGTGCTTTCCCTAGCTCCTTCCACATTACAGAACTGTTAACTTGTATTCAGTATCAAGAATTGCTTGATTTACAGTTAATTTTATGTTTCTTTTCAGATTGGTAAAACAATTCAGTAGACAGAATTAAGAGGCATGCGTTTCACTTACGAAAATTCTTTCTCTCAATGTGCTATTGAGAAATTATTTAGCCTTAATCTTAAGCTCTGAAATTTCTTCGCCTTTCTTTTGGTAAACTAAATGAGGGCCCAGTCCTGAAAAGATACGTGCAAGGCCATCATGTGCTTGGCCTGAAACTTGCAGCTATGTGGAGCTACAGGTGCCAGTTTACTCGGATTCATCTGCAGCATCATAACCTGAGTTTGACATATTTGAATCCTGTATAACCTCATCACTTACTTTTGTTAGCTCCTTACAAAACATTTTAAACAACCTGATTTATTACGTGTCAGCTTACCTCATGCCACTGTTAACGTTTGCTGTGAGGAAATGGACACGTATTTCTGCTTGTTCTTGGAGTCTAATCCTTGACAGAGCTTTGGGATTTTTCTTTGTTCATGTGTGTGTGTGACTAGTTTGTTTCCTTAGCTGCTACTAAGGAACTTTAACAAAGATTTTTTAAAACAATCTTTTTTTCTTTAATTTTCTTTCTTTTGCATGTCCAAAAATTGCAAGAGATTAGTGATGTTCAACTTTCCCTTATGCGGGGGTATTGGTCATTCCTTAGTGTATCACAGTCATTTAAGTGCTTGTTAGAGTGATCATTAAAAGCATAATGTACTGGATATAGACTTTATCGTATAATTCCCTAATCACTGCTAACGTATCTAAGCATATAATTGGCAATAGTATTTACCCCCTTCCAAGTTTTCTTTACTATTTGCTGGTGTGTAACTTCTCAAAGTAGGTGGATAGCATAAATGAAAGATTAAATCCCTGCCTAAAGAAGCTTAATTTCCTGTTAACAAAAAATCATTACACCTTAGTAAAAACCATGTCCAGGATGTTTAATGATGTATGCCAGTAGTGATGTGTAGATGCAAAAGAATTGCTATTGGCTTTGCATTTTCAGTGCCTTTTTTTGTTATGTTTGAATAACATGTTAGTTTATAAACTGTGGTAGAAGGTTTTAAGTGTCTTTATAAATTTATGAGTTTTTTAACAAGTGACTTTGCTGCAAACTGAGCTTTCCACTTCATCGTCTAGTGAGCGGGATGATAGCGCTGACTGACCTGTTGTTATTTAGGAGGTATCCTGTGAGCTCTAGCCTTCTGGTAGAATTTTGGTGTGTGAGAGAAAGGAAAGTTTTGCTCATTAAGAACAATAAAAGGAAACTGGTTACTGTGGAATTACCTATCTGTTTTCTCATTCCTGGCCCAGTATTGGCTGGTAGGTATAACTTTTTTAACCTGGGAGAATATACCTGTGCAGCCACTTGAAGATAGCAGTTCATGTGTAACGAATAGGATCCAAGAAATTTTGGAGTTGGAACAAAATATTATTTCAAAATCGTTTGCACATTGTATTTAGAATAGCAGCTTTTGGGAACCCAAATGATAAAATGTAAAAGAAAGATTTTTTTATAGCCAATTTAAAAGACCCAAGAAATTTTATAAAAGATAGGAATATTACATGTATTTCTATGTTTAATATGGATAACATTGGTTTCATTCCATTTAATCCATTTTCTTTATACCTTTATATAAAAAAGTTTTTTCTTTATACCTTACCCAACTAACTTAGGCACTCTTAAGGCCTACTTCTAACTTTATCAGCCTTTCCAAAAAATTTATTATTTGCTGTAAAACATAACGCACTTAATTAGGAAAACTTAAATCACCAACAGTAAGAAGCAGTATTAGTTTGTACAGATGGAAAAATAAACAACTAGTAAGTTGAACATGAAACTGACAGTCATTAAACATGAATTTCATTTGACCCAGATAAGATATTTTAAAATATCAAATTGCTGTCAGTATATCAAAATTAATTATCATCCCTTCTCCTCCACTTCAATTTCCAGCATTTCAGGATGTTCTTAGGTATTTTTTACTATTTCCGACACCCCTGTATTTTGATTGAATACTATATCATGCTTAGTTGCAGCCATGAGGATTTTGCCATTGTTTGCGCACTGAGTTTTGCTTTGTAGCCTTATGCAGGGGCAGAATGTGTGTCAGAAATATTTTAATATACCATGCATTAGCACCAGAGGTGACATGGTGACTAAGAAAATCACGTTATCCAGTTATGGTTAGTTTTACGACGTTGTGAACTGTCAAATCATTTGATATGAAAAGCAGCCTTCAAAATGTAAAT
>NC_068942.1:48632791-48765291 GCF_026419915.1 Harpia harpyja | reverse complement strand
GCTACAGTCTGCAAAAATGTAATTAAGTTATTACTTTAATGTTTGCATAATTGCAATACAAATGAAAATAATTTCTTAATTTAAAAGAAATGTGTGTTACGTCCCGCCTTTCTTTATTCTATTCAACCGATTCTTCAGTTTGACCGCAACTAGAAGTAGTATAGCAGCTTGAGTAAGAAGAGCAGATGACCTGCTTTTGTTCAAATATTCACCAGTGTCATCTTACTTTTGATTAAGTAAGGATGAGATCTATGCAAGAACAGTGTTTCAATAAACTTCATTTTCTGACTGACGTTATTGTTCACATAAAAACGTTAGCACTTCTATGCCATTCGGTATTTACACAATCAGCCTGTTGGTATGCTGCCACCGCAGTAACTGGCTTTCTGAAAAAAGAATTAGAGTTGAAGATACCCTATCTTAGCTGCATAGGTAATACAAAATTAACAATATGCAGGGTTTTTTTTAATTTTGCAGGACATTACATAAGCCAATAATGTTTATATAAGAAAGAAAGATAATTGAAAAGCTATTTTCAATAGCTTTTTCAAAAGCTACTACTAGCTATTGAAAGCTAGTATAGTAGTCGCTTTTGTTTGATGCCTTTTGTTTTAAAGGCTTAATTTAAAACCTTGTAGAACCAATGTGACATCAGCATAATATAAAATTCAGTATGTCAATTCATGATTGTTCTGATACAGGTAAAGAATAGAATGTCTGGTAACCTCAAGTGAGAAACTGAAGTTGACAGTCTCAGAGGAAATTTGTTTTGCACCTGTAGCTCGTTACTTAAAGTAGTGTCCAGTTAAACATTTCCCTAATGTGAATCTGTGGGGTTTTGCTGGTTTTTGATCAGTCATAAAATAGTTTAATTTTTTCATAATCAAGTCGTGATACTTAAGTCAGTAGCCGTTCAAAACAGTGAATTCTACTCAATCTTCCTCAGTTACACTCTTCATTAGTCTACCATTCTGTCAACCTCTCTATTGGCAGACTGTTACTTGTGTATTATTCCTGCCTACTAAAAAATTGTTATTTTAATTTTTAGTGTTAATGAAGTAAATATATACACCACCTTCTAGTTCACATTTTCAAAGTCTTTATTTTGTGTACAAAACACATTTTTAACACTGTACAAAAGCTAAAATAAAACGCCTATTTATTATTACTATTCACTTATAAAAGTAATGCTTATTTCATATGAGATGGCATGATGTGGCTGGAAGTGTTTTGGCTTAGCGTATCATTCTCTTTAAAAACATTTGCACAAACATTTGCTCCTGCCTGTGATGATGCCATTCTTTGTAGCTCTTGCAAAGCCTTTAAACTCATTTGGGGTTTTATATTCCTTTGCATTAGGGTATAGTTTTCTAAACAGAATATTTTTGAGACAACATTTGGGGAGAAGATTAAAATGACAGTCTCCTTTACTTTCAGCAGAGCGTTTAGACACATTCATTAATAGTAGTAGCATTGCTGCTTATATGGCAGATCCCTTCATGTCACAGATTCCAGGAAACCTTTTCACAGTGTCATCTGAGGCTTTCGATTCAATCACTGAAGAGAGTGACAAAGCTTTGGCCCTGAGTTGGGGCAAAACAGATGAAGAACAGGAAGAAAGTAGTTTTTCACTTTGTTTACACAACTGAAGCACACACAAGTTAAAGGAATTTGCCTGAAGTCACAGAGGAAATCTTTGGCAAACAGGGAACCTTGCTAGTCTCAAGCCTGGTCTACACTTAAGGATTCAATGGTGTAAATATACCACTAGCTGAACTCTGTCAGCAGTTGTTCCCAGGAAGGAGGCAGCTTGTGGTTGTGCAGCAGTGTTGTTTTTTCTCTAAGAAATTGTAAAATGAAATGTTTGATGTTTTTAGAAGGCATTTTTCTAGAATAAAGTCTTTCCACTACTATTAGTAAATAACTGGTATACGCAACTACCCAGATTAAGCATCTGGAGAGAAAACAATGCCAGCACCTGCAAGGACTGTATTTGAAAATAAACTAAAGGCATCTCCTGATTTATGTTATTTTTTTCATTGTAGTATCAATATCAGTGAATAAAAGACTGATAAATTGTCCTAAATTCACTTCTGATTTCTGTTGTGTCTCGGATTTATACATTTGAAAATAGCATAGAAAGCTGTTTGCCAGCTTTTACATACAGTCAGAGAAATGTGTCAACACTGAATAAGGAAATAAATAAATAAATACATTTGAAAACTATTAAACTGGAATCATCAAGTCTATAAAGTGCTTAAGATTGTTGAGACCAAACATTGTTAAAGGCTGTTTTGAATTTTTACCTATCTTCTTCCTTAAGTTCTCATAAGATATGGAGGTTATTTTGAGTTATGTTTTCTTTATACTAAGCAGTTTCCTTGGGAGCTGCATGATGCTTCTAAAATACAAATTGTCCAATAAAACTGAATAAGTAAAAAAGGGCCTGCTTTCACCCTGTGCTAATAAAATCCTTTGGTGTTTCAAGACTTTTAATCATATCAGAATGGGTAAGTAGATACAAATTTATAAGTTTGTAGTTGCTTGTTGGATAATTTTCAAAATTATCAACATCAATGTTTTCCTTGTAAAAGTGTGTCTCTCTTCCTGCCAAGTGGATAATTGAGCTAACAGGTTTTTTGTATGTTTTTATTCTTTATTTCTCTAGCCTCCAAAACTCTTATAAATAGTATGCTACGGGACCCTTCTCAGATTCCCAATGGAGTTCTAGCAAATCAAGTCTATCAGGTATTAATCACAGTTGTCTTTTTTTTTTTTTTTTTTCCTGTGGCAATGCTGTTATCTGCCTAGCAGAGTAAAAGATTTTAAACCTCATTTAATTACTGTCATCGTAAACTACCAGTGAGGTCAGGGTGCACCATAAATGGCAATGCAATATTTGTGAGGGGAGCATTTCACTTTTTAATAGCTTGCTTTTATAGTGAATAAAAGCATGCAGTTTTTGTTTTCTGTGATTAAATCTGAACAGCATCTGATAGCCTTTTTGAAGAAAAGTAATTACTGTTTTTAAGATACTGTTTAACTATACTGGTTTTGTAGTTGCCCATCACTATACTACTTCTCTTATTTGTCTGCAGTGTACTGTGAATGACTGTTGTTATGGACCACTGGTGGACTGCATCAAACAGTATCCTTTCCCATAAAATTTTAGGTGCACAATTGACGAGCTTAGACTGTGTGGAAGAGATGTGTCTAGCTTTAACCTGACATAAAGTTCTGCTTCACAAAACACGTTTCATACTCCTCTGTTTTACATTCAGTCAGCTAGAGGGTCACTGCAGAGCTTTCTCTTATACTGTTTAACAAAAATCAGATGGACCACGGGAAGTTGTCAGTTTGGTGGCTACACATTCTTATGCCTGATTGAACCTCTTTGGTTTTGATTGGTTGAAATGCATGTCTGGTTTTCTATTAAGACTAGTTGACCATGCTTTGAGCGGTGGAGTTGGACTAGATGATCTCTGGAGATACCTTCCAATCTCAACTATTCTGTGATTAAATTAATAAGTTGCATAGATAGTGTTCAACATTGTGGCATTGCTTTGTTATGAATGTGAGTTAACTGGTATGTTTTCAAGTGCGATTCAGGTGTGATTGACCAATTAGTATTTTTAAACTTGTATCTGACATTCCAGTGCAGTTCTTTTACTTTCTCTTCTTCTTAAAGGAAAGGAGGCTAGCTGTAGAAAAAACCCTATGTAGCTTGAATTTTAAGGGATTTTTTTTTTGTAGTGTTGAAATAATTAATTAGAGATCCTCCATATCCAGTGAGAGTACTGGGGGAACTCCACATAGTACTGAGTATTTCAGACTAAGATTATAATTTGTTAGGAGTGATCGCTGCAACCCCAAATCTGTTTCAATAAAGTCCTGAATGAGTAGCTCTTCTGTTTCAGTCTGCTGTCAAGGGAACAATTTCAAAATCATGGCCTGCTATCACTGAGCAGGCTAGCAAGGCAGTTCCCTCCCAAGCTCTACAGAATCCTTGCATAAATCTCTGCATGCAGTTTGGTTGTACAGTTGCAGGATAGGAAAGCTACAGTGATGTTTAGTTATGCATGAAAAACACCACTTCTTGTAGTTGTGATACATGTGGTGGTCACCCCTTAAAAAACAATGTTCTTTCCACTAGAAATAGTTGCCTGGTGTCTACTATGGACTCAGCCCTGCTCCCATTAATTTTAACAGCAGCAGGATAGAGTTCTAATTGTATTTGTATTTTGTGGCTTTAATCATAATTTTAAGTATTCATTGAGACTACCTTCAACATTAATACAGCTCTCTGAAAGTGGATTAATCTAATAAGTTACACTTTTTAAAAGGTTGTTGATTGCTAATTTCCATATCCCGAATTTTAAGATTAATATTTTGTTGATGAACAATCTGGCTATAGTCTTCTAAAGTGTCATGTTTAAAGGTAATAATAACACATATGTAGAATTATGAACAGTTTTTAAGAATAACTTGCCTGCATTCTAAAAAGGTCTTTTCTATCCTCTTCAGATTCTGGTTCAAGGGAAGTTATTGAATACGCAGTGACATCAATGAGAATAATGAGGAGTTTTTCAATTCCATTTTGGTACAGAAAAGTTTAATAGTAAGCTGTGCGAGTGCATTATCTGCAAGTATGTTGCTGAATTAGATGTTAATTTTGAGGTGCATAAAATAGTTAAAAATCAATTTAAAGTTAAGGTTTTAAAAGCATAATGTCTTCTGAAGGATTGCATATTGATTTTAAATATAACTATCTAATTGTATATGCATGGACTAAAGTATGAAGTCAACCTCTTTGTAAATGCCAAGAGGCTATTTTTCAGTAATAGTTCAGATGCTTACGGGAAACTAGGCTGCTAGATTGCATGAGTAGAAAATGGCTTGTGAGGTTATTTACAAGTTTTGCCCCATGGTCATTGCCATACATCAATAACAGGTATTATTATAGACTAAGTCTAAGTGTTTCTGCTTATGGTGCATTATAAATTCTGTTTGCAGTATTTTTCTTACATTTTTGCTGTTCTTCATTTGCCCCTTTTGTTCTGTAACTGCTAGTAGAGTTTAGCATGATAAATAGTTTCAATTGATAAAAACTGTATATATATAAAATGATTCTGTACAATTAGGTTTTTTGCTGTTCAGCATAAAGTGTTGATATTAATTAAGTAATTAATTCTAATGGTAAGGTGATCTGTAGTTTGAGTTTTCAGAAGTTATTCTAAACAGAATTAGAAACTTAACTGTTTTTAATGTAAGATCCTTTATCATGATATTCCATAAGATTCTTCTTAAAAGCTTCCAGAATAGAACTTTGACCTCCAGGAGGGTACACTAAAAATATTTGATGTGGTGACTTTTTTACATATTGCTAAGAATAGCACACTGGATCAACAGGCCATCAGTGGAAGTGAAAAGGACTTCACTATAAAATACTATTTCATCCTTCCCTGACATTAGTTCATGTTTCTGAAAAATCAATTAAAAGGATGTTTTGTTACAGTAAGATGTTTCAGATGGGTTTAGTGCCTATCAATTTCAGAATATAAAGAAAAAAACCAGTTTATTTCATTCTTCGCTGAATTAGAGAATTGATACACTAGTCAGTAAAGAGCAACTTAAAAGGTATTTAACGACATGTTTAAGTTTGGGGGGGTAATAAAGCAAAAACAGAAATATTACTCTTATTTATACTGTATAAATATGATCTCATGGGTCTTAATTTTGTAAAATGTATGCTGATGATACCGTAGTCTGATTTTCACAAAGTGCTAAATGCCTCTGAAAATCCCTGTAAAAAACTTCAAAACTTAGAGTTCAAATCACTGATCACTTCTGAAATGCAGATGAAGGTCAGTAAATTTTATCATGAATTACTTTACCTATGATGTTTTTCTGAAGTTGGTTCTTTTCCAAAGTAATCGTCCATTTCTTAACCTAAAGCTATCAGCGCTATTGGGCATGAGCATGAAGTGTTGCTGCGAGAAATGCTTTTGGAAAAAAATCTCTCTTTCATAGGTAAGAATCTGTAGTAGACGCTAGCCAGTGAAGCCTTAACTTCAAAGATTTCGGTGACTGTTTACTTAAGAAAAAAATAAGCCTCAATGCTCTTTGTATTAGGTAGTAAAGGAAGAGTAAAAAATGATTGATGCCGTACATGTTATCTTTTATTGATTTAGAACTGAGCAGGAACTCAGTTACCTAATACCCTATATATACAGCACATGCACAGGCTTGCAATTAATATTTTATAGAATAAGTAGCTGAAAAAAATGCTTTAATATCTGCTGCAGTATTACTTTTGGTGTCATGAGATATTAGCCATAATCTAGGCCTTATGAGACTTAGGAGGAAGCATAAGAAATATTAGCTTCAGATGCTTTATGTATTAAAGAACTGCTAGAGGATTCACTCATTTAGCTTTCTGTGCATTTTCTGCTGAATTTTAGCCCCCTGCCTCCCAACCAATGCAAGTACTCTTCACAATCCGTATATTTAAAGTTATTTTAAGGATTAATTAGTTAGGAAGTTATTTTCAGTTTTTTCTTTTAGCCTGCACTACATTTCTTGTATATGAGTGCCATTAAAACAATGATTAGTATTTAAAGCATCATTTCTCTTATTGTGATAATAAACTTAACAATGACTTCTTAAATCTTGGATTCCTTATGTGATGAGACAATAGCAAAGTGAAATGCTGTCTCTTGTTAATGGTTGAGTGTTGTACTAAATTTGTGTGATCGAGGAATTTTGCTGGTTTTACCAGAAACTATGATCTTTCCTAAAGCTAGATTCAGGTTAAGATTTTAGAAACCTTAAACAAATTTAAGAAATTCAAGGAGTATTAAGGTTTTGTAAAAGATTTGTCCATATGATTAAGGAACAGAGTTAGTGTACTCTTTTACTTTAGAGAAAAATAAAAAAAAAGACAGGAATAACTATTGCATACAAACTTGCAAATGACACTATGAAAATATGATAAGGTAGTTTTTCCTATTTGGCCGTAAGAACAGAGATACAGGTAATAGGCTTAAGCTATAATTGCAGAGATTACGTTGAGTTAAAATACTAAACAGTCTAGGAACAATAAGTATAAAACAAACTGCCAGGGAAGGTTATGGAATCACCTTCAATGAAAAATTCAAGGCTAGACTTGACACTCATCCATCAAAACTGGTAATGAAGTCAATCCTGTCACGATACAAGGGAATGGACTAGATGACTCACTAATGGATCTTCAACCCAACGATTTTCATTTTATTTGGCTTGTGCAAGCTTGTGTAGTACACAGATCAGATTTAAATTTTAATGTTTCATGACCTTGGATAAGCATCAGTTTTGTCTTTAGAAATAAGCTCTAAGAAATTTGTGCTGTCAAATCAAAATGTCTAGAATGAGTTAACTCATTAGAATATAAAGATATAAAGGAGAGAGCTTAATTTGTTGTTTACATTTTATGTATACTGAAGTATTGCTTAGTCATAACTTAAGATACGTTAAGTGCTTGTATTTATTTTTTCTGTGCATTGCATGTGTCTCTAAGGTTCTAGGTGTGATTTTTTTTTTTTTAAAAAAAAAGCTTTTCCTAAGTATCTGTAAGGTGAACCCTACTGAACCCCTCACAATAAAATCTTTCCTTTCTGAAAAATTAGTTCCAAAACTGCTTGAAGAAAACCTTAGGAAAACAGAAGAGATGACTTTATTTCCTGTAGGTCAACAAATTCAGGCTTTGTTAGGCTGTATGAGTAAGACTGCATTCCAGTTTTGAAGATGGCTTATGACTTGGATTGCTGTACTTGCAATTCCATTACTTCTTAACATGTGTTAAAGAAACAGAATTCTTGCAGTTTCCATATTAATGTACTATTCCAGTGTACTATTCTTTAAGAATAGGAAGGGTTTTGTATCAGCTATGTTCACCTGGGCAACAGAGAGTCTATTACAGGAGAGGAAAGCACAGTCAAAGGACACAGTGAATATAAATTGCCCCAGTATAGTCTTGGAGCATGAAACAGCTTTTCAGGTCCAGGACGTAATTTGTCTGTTTCTAGAGTTAGCTTTCAAAGCCTACAGATCAGATGTAACACCTTCAGATTCACCCAGAAATCGATTGGAAACCTATACAAAATATTGGTGTTTGCATTTTATTAATCCACTGTTTATGAGAAGCACATCATATACCATGTCCTCTCTTCAGCAAAAACACAGCTCTTAAGTCTTTGTCACTTTGCCTGAGATTAAAGTGATCAATGGAAGCATTCTCTCAAAACAGACTAACAGCTTCACTTGCCATACTGAAATGCCAGGAATTTCTGGGTTCTGTAAAGGACCTTTATTTTTTTATATCTTTGCCATGAATGTATTAGGAAAGCTTTTAGCTATATGGGGAGGTACTGACCTTTGTCTGGAATCTTATCCTTCTTTGGTTCCCACCATGATGTCCCTCACTAGTAGCGTAGATACAAATCATGAAATCTGAATGTTGTTTTCTGCTGTAATCTTAAATTTGCAGTTGCTGCTCATTCATGCACCAACAGAAGAATATTTGGTTTCTTTGTTATATCCAGAGGCTAGTATAAGAACAATGATGTGTTAAATGGCTATGATTGAGTGTGAAGTTATGGTAAAGATGAAGCTGCAGTTTTGTTGGAAATCTAAATTAATGGGGAATCTGTAGACAAACTACTTACTAGGGCTATTTCAATGTAATTTTCAAATCTGAGGATGCATAAATGTAACTGTCAAAGCTGCTGTGTGCTGGCTTTCAAGCAGTTGTTAAATTATTCTCTTAATCCATGCAAGAGCTAAAAGATCTTTTAAGGTGCAGAATGCTACCTCTGTAGCTTCTGGACCAGTCTGAAACATACTGGGCTGAAAAGCTAGAACTTCTTTTCTTTTGGTGGGGTTTGGTTTAAAAAAAAAATTTATGGTGATTGTGGGGTGTTTCTGTAATTCTTTTTTTTTTTCCTCAAAGTTATAAAGCTTCAAAACACTTGAAGAAATAGTAATCTATAATTATGTTCCTGCACATGATAGACAACTCACATCAGTAATACATGTGGTTTTTAACATATTTTCCAATGTTTATCACAATACAAAATGTTAGGAGAAACCAAGTGAAAACATTCAGAAACAGATTTAAAACAAAAACCATGTTCTTTGGCAAGCCATGTGTTAGTATCAAATGATTTTAAAAATAATTGGGCATCCTTGGAAAAGAATCTGCCAAAGAATATTAAAAGTAATGCTGATGCAAACTCCAGTTCAGAGACCTGCCAAGTTGACCTATCAGGAAATTTGTTTACATCCGTCCTTGTTTTCAGTGGGGGTTTTTAAGGTACATTTCCCTGATTTTGTGATATTTATAAATTTGTTAGACGTGAAAGAAAAGACTGAACTTTCTATTGCTGTTTGTGTCTTCCTAAATAATGAAAATTTCAGCTGGGGCATCCTGTTGTCCTTTCTAGACTCTTTTAAACAATTAAGAGCAGATTACAGGTAGAGTTGGATAAAACTGGATTTTTTTTCATTTTTATCAAGATTAGGAGATTACATAGAACATTAATTCATCTTTATGTTATGGCACAAAACTCTATTCATAGGTTCTGTTAAATTAGAACCTTGTTAATCTTAACATCTTTTATACATATACCTGACAATCTAAGCATGAAAAAATAGCCAACAAGCAAGTCTGTCTCCAAATCCTAGAAAAGTTTAATAGCTGACCGGGTGATACAATGAAATGTTGCATTGCAAAGACTTGTATTTACAATATAGTGTGCTTACAGTGAAGAAATACTTTCAGATTTCAAAATAAATACTACAGCTATCAAAAAGAATAAACAGCTATTGCAGTCTACACTTAAGTGAATGTACAGCTTTCCAAAATTACTCCTGTCCCAATTTCAGTGTGGGTTCACTATATAAAAAAAATACTTCAGACTAAATTCTTCAATGGGAAAGAGGGGGGAAGTTTGCTTTAGGCTCGTTTAAAATATTTTAATTTTTAAGAGTATATGTTTTTCTTGTCATTAAAATGTTCCTTGGACTCAAACTGCTGACCTTTCAGGATATGCACAAAGTATTCAAAAACTGAGTTCTGAACATTGGCCATGAAACTACTGTCCTAACCTGATAAATGGATTGGAAATAAGCTACCCAACAGTGAGAATGGACCATTAATTTTAATCAAAGGTGATGTAGAAAGGCGAATGGGATGCATGACAATGTCAACAGCCCAGTAGGTGTTAAGGCGCTACACAGCCTTACTTGTTACTAGGTAGTGCCATTAGTTGAGCTTGGGTGAAGACAGAAAGCCATGCCTGGAATTGAATGACCAGGTCACTCCAAATTCTAATGGAGAAATGGTGTTTCAGAAATACCAGTGTAATGGTATCGGAAATCAAGGACAATAGTTTAGAAAATATTAAGGGCTTGCTTGGGCTTTCTTCTTTTATTTTTCTTAAAGGGAGCATCTTTTGTGGTTTTATCTTGCTCACTCATTGTTTCTTGAAATATTCAGCTCTAATATTTGTAAGCAATAGAGTTGTGTAGTTAAATGTTAGCAGAATTTCTAAATCTTTGTATGTTCTGAAATTGGATAAATTGTATAGAATGCAGGATGCAAAAGAAACTAAAATTGTAGCTTCTCTCTGCTTTAATAAATTTCTGGAAGAGAAGGATTTTCTTGTTCTTTTTTTAACAACTTTATGCTATCATTAAAATAAAACCAAGAAGGCAGCTATAGTATATCTACATTTGTGGTGTTGGTAGGATTAATCTTAACGCTTCCTAATGTGGAGAGATTCTTCTTTCAATCAGCAAATATACCTCTTTATTTTGAATATTTGGGGGTTATAAAATACTGTATGACAGCTTGAATTAATGATGTTTATAATGAAGACATAAAAATGCAGGGATGACAAAGAAGCATTTTTATATCCATGCTTCAGGTTTTCTACAAAGGTTCATTTAATCTGACACAGCATTGCATGCATAAGAAAGATATGTATGACTGCATTAATAATTCTTGCACTCTTATTTAAAATAAAATTAATTATGCTGCATTCTACTTAATAGAATAGTTTTATAAACAATAGTTCTTATTCTCTATGTATAGCTGAAGATCAGCTTCGTGCAAAGGGTTATGACAAAACACCAGACTTTATTTTAGAAGTGCCAGTAGGTAAGTCTTCCAAAAGAATTTTTATTATTTTATTTTGTGTAGAAGTGTTCATGCTAAAATATTATGGCTACTTAAGTGAAGTATATTATAGGATACTACAAGTTAGTCTCTTTTTTCAGTAGTTACCGATAATTTTAAGAACTTCTAGTTTTGCTCAGAGGGGTTTGATTGTAAGTAGTATTACCCAGTGTTTTCTCTTTGGTCTCTTCATGTTTTTGTCTCATTATCACAAAAAGAAAAAAAGAAAAACAAGCAACAGTAAGAACCCCCAAATCCCTGCTCCCTCTAACCTGCTCTGTCCACTGTCTTTATGAACTGAAGTCTGAAATACCTATAATTGTCTTAAACTTCTAGACCCAATCAGTTCAAAGCAGTCTTAAGAGTATTACCATTACACCTATAGGTCATTGTGTAAAGGTTTGTCATTGTGCAGTTATTCTTTTGCCATCCCTTTGCATCTAAATACAACTCTGTGGTTCGCGATTGTTTTCAAAAGCCTGCATAGCAAGAAGCAAGAAGGAATAAAAGTAGGTATAAAGGTCATGTCAAAGTTCATCTACATTTTCTGGTCTTGAGGCCATGTGAGAAGGTAATCAGATGACCTAGTGGCTGGGCCATGGAAGAAAAAACATCCATGTTGTCCAAATGTAAAGGATTATTAATCACCTTTTGTAAATTGATTTTCATGCCAAAAGACTTCTGATTTGCCTCCATAGAACATAGCACCTGTCTATGTAGATGTATACTTTTGTATCTATCAGAGAAAATAAGAAGGCTGAAAGCACTGTGTGAAAGTCATATACATGACTAGTTTTTTGTTCTTCGTGTTCACAAGAGTTGGAATTCTTGCTGAGATAACTGATTTGTACTCGGGTATGAGGAATTGAGTGTGTACTATAAAATGTCTCACTACTTAGAAGTGCTTGAGATACCATCTTTCAGCACAATAATGTGTTATCTGATAGATAAACAACTATGTATATGACAGTCTTCTGAAAAGTTTTTAAAGACTTTCCTTAGCTCAGTTATGTTTGTATTCGTAATCATGTTTCCAAAAAAGAAAAATGGTAGTGATGTTAATAAGAGGTTATACGTACAAAATAAAAAATTCCCTTGTAACTGATGCACTCCGTAATTGAAACAGTGAGATTTGGCGTCCTGATGATCTGCAATTCACTCCTGTCAAGCCACACTTGGAGAGTTTTCAATTAATTTCTGCTCCTCACTTCAATACTTCTTTGTGGACAGTCTCAGGAAGCTACCGAGGAATTGAGGGGGTGAGGGACTTTTTATCAAGTCTAAAGTTAGCAGGGAAGATTGTGAAATTACAGAATCATGGAATGGCTGAGGCTTGAAGGGACCTCTGGTGGTCATCTGCTCAAGCAGGTTCACCTGGAGCTGGTTGCCCAGGACCATGTCCAGGTGGCTTTTGTATATCTCCAAGGATGGCGACTCCACAACCTCTCTGGGCACCCTGTGCCAGTGCTCAGTCACCCTCACAGTAAAAAGTGTTTCCTGATGTTCAGATGGACTCTTCCGTGTTTCAGTTTGTGCCCATTGCCTCTGGTCCTGTCACTGGGCACCACTGAAGAGGGCCTGGCTCCCTCTTCTTAACACCTACCCTTCAGATATTTACATACATTGGTAAGATTCCCCAATAGTGTGGACTACAATATACACAATACGTAGTTGGTATTAAGATAGTCACTTTCACATTAGAAACATAGAAGAATATCCCAGCTATTCAGGAGCCTGATTAATTGGAAACTAGAAAAGCAACTAGATGGAGCTAATTTTTTTAATGCTTGAGAAGGGAAACTGGGAAACACCCAAAAGAATTCTTGGGTTTGTAATACTATCCTATTAGAAAGAAGGTTGAAAATAGCCATTAATTTGTTTGCATGGATTTGTCTCTAAAAATCCAAATAATGATAGTGCATTACTTTTTAAAAATTATTTCAATCACTTGAGATTGACGGGAAATCATTTTCTACCTGTTGTCCGATCTGAACTAATGTATGGCAGTCCTTGCATTCTCTTCTTCATGACTCAATACATAGCTAGGAAAATATGGCAAATATAGCAAATGTTTCTTAAAAATTGCTTCTCAACTGACTACACAGTTTATGCCTCAGCTGTTACATCTCCTGGGGTCTAAAGGTATTGGGGAGCTATTGGGGGTGGGGGAAGGATGGAGTAGTATAGGCCTACACAAGTTAACTTGGTTACTGATAGCAGGGTAGTGGTGGCATATAGAGCTTCATGTGGTGACTTCATGAGTTATTTACCCAGATTTCCCAAGTAATTTTACAGCCTGTGATCAATCGTGCTGCCATAGCCTCTTCTAATCTTTCTGTATTGTGCTTCTGGGTCTGCACGCTCTTTAAGTACCTCATCCCAGGTCAAACTGAGGCTAAGGCAACATGGCTGTGGATATTATAGGCAACTCAGAATAAAGAAAACATTTTTAAAGACCTCAATAATGATACCCCACATTACCTTTTTGGAGAAAGAGTGATCTTTTAGAGTGATTTCTCTGCAAAATTAGGTCGTCAACTTCAGAGAGGACTTTCCTTTAACCAAAAAAAAGATAATTTTATTAATATTAGAAATTCACTCCTGCAAGAAATAAGGAAAGATATGAACCAAAGCAAATCCCACAGCATTGAAAGAAACAGAAATTCAAAATCACATTTTGTCACATAAGCCTTCTTATTCCTAACTTATTTCTGGTGAAGCTTTACTGATTTTGCAAAAGTAAGGAAGCAGATACAGATCTATGATAAACTTACTTGCCATTCTCACACCTTCCACTTGGGATTGGTAAGAAGTTTCTGTCTTTAGCAGTTTAGCTAACTGTTCTTCTTGTTCACCAGAAGTTTTCAGTTCCTTTCCTGACAACTCCTTTCCAGCAAAGTAAGGGTGAAAGTAGGTTGCAATTGCACCTTAGTCTAGTCTCTTTTTCTTTACATTCTGTTTGTTTAGAATAAATGCAAGTATCTAGAACAGGTTGTAATTAAACTGAAATGGATATAATTATCCATCAAAATATTTTCTGGCACTTTTTAAAAAAAAGTCCTATGTGTATATTTGAAGGATATTTTTACAAATATGTAACTCTGTTACAAGCATGAATTATGTGGTAGATTGGGGGGTAAATAGGATATTTGTAAACACATTCTTACAGGCTGTTGAGTGTGATTTTCAGAGTTCAGTTTATTTTCTGCTGTCACCCTAGCTGTTGAAGGACACATAATTCACTGGATTGAAAGCAAAGCCTCATTTGGTGATGAAAGTAGCCACCAAGCCTACTTGCAGGACCAGTTTTGGAGCTACTGGAACAGGTACATTTCTGTTATTTTTCCTTATAGATAAATAGGACTGCATTTTTAAAAGAAGTTACTGGAAAAAACACTAGTGACTTTTGTATTAAGCCAAGTGAACAAAATACATGTTACTAATCTGGCATTTTGAATGTCATTAACTAGTATGTTAAATTGGAATGCTGAAATATTTGTGAAAAATTCACATCATAATTTTTAACATGGAGCAGATATATATGGTGATTTTACAATGATGCTAGATGACAGAATAAGTTACTTTGGTACAAAAGTTCTGTGTTAGTTTTCTTAGTACCTGACTTTGAAGGAAGATTTTGCTGTAACATTTTGTAATACCTGCAAGGTGCCAAATTTGTTATAAAATCTTCACAGTCTAACGAAGTGGGCTTTGTGTGTAGAGAACTTTATTGCTCATTGTCATTGTATCTAGGACAATACTGTTTCACTTTTTTTTTAATAAAGGGGGTTTTTTTGTATTGTATCTACGTTTTAAGCAGTAATAACAATTATCTTCAAGCTAAAAAATGTATTAAGTAATTGCAGGAACATAAGGAGGGAAATAAGTTATGCCAGACAGAATTTTTTAACATATTGATGGTATTGGTATAAAGATCTTTTCTTTTAAAGATGGTTAAAATAGTTCTGCTTTATTCTTATAAAGATCATTATTGTATATATTTATATATCCTTCCATGGTACTAGAAGCCTCCTCAGTGGAGGATTTTTCTTCAAAAAAAAATCTTAAAACAAGATGCTTCATCTTCAGTTCTGTTTTTGTATGTGGTGGAACCCTAAGCAAGGTAGTGAGTGAGGTAAATGAAAGTTTTAATAAAGGATTTTTAAAAGCATAAATTTAGACTTTGGCTCAGCGTTCACAAGAGAGCATCAATGAAATCTGAGGGATAGTGGAGAGGATTGCACAGACCTGTGAACATGCAACAAATAGAGAGCGTGTGCCAACATCACAGGCTAGACTGGTGATCATTAGTATTTCAACTGCATATGAGAAATGCCAAGGTGAAAATAGCTAGCCTTAGCTTGGGAAATACCTTAAAAGCAAATTCTATAGGAGGCAGCAGAGAAAGGGAAACCAGATCTTGAGAATAACATCATCAGAGTTCGGAATTGTGTTCTGCAGCAACATTCTTGATTGATATGAGAAGGTCCTGCTCTTATTTGACAATCCCAGAAAGCAGTCACTTGGAAAACTTGAATCGAGGTAATGGGAACCTCAGGAGACTGTCAGTTGTTGCATGAAGATACTACACTACAGGAAAGGTGTAGAAAAGAATTTGTGAAACATATAACCAGAATAAAAGACTTAGAAAGAAATTTGAGTATATACAATATCTAGGCAAATAGTGAGAATGGTGGGAAAGATGCTGATGCAAATGGTGCTGAACTTGCACATCAGTGTAAATAAGAGGAGATGGAGCAGCTCAGGCTGGGAGGAGGCCAGTAGATGTACTGGCTGGAATATTTTCTGAGGAGAAAGGATGCGTTTGAAGGGATCTGTGATGGCATCAGAGAAAAGCAGCTCCAAGAAGAGAATTTCAAACAGATAACATGAGCGTAAAGATACTAAGTTGAGATGGGGTGAAAGTTGAGTAGACAAGTAGGATGAAGGCACTGATCCATTTGTTGTTTGCAGTAAAATTGCCATTGCAAAGTTGAAGTTGTAGTTTCTGTGTTGAACAAAATGATTATCCACGTTTTGGTTTGAGCTATAAAAAGTGTAAAACATTTCAGAATAGTGTGTACCATTTGAATCTGACGTTTCCAAAAGAAACTTCTCTTATGCTTTTATCAGGAAACCAAGACATAGCTAAATTCATTTTATCATATACTAATTAATATTGCAACTTCAAAAATGGAATAACATCTCACACTGAGCTGTTAGTCAAGTACCTTTAATGTAGCAAAAGCTAGACTGAATTGACACGTGGATCAGTAAGACTGTTTTGGAAGTAGTTCTGAGATTTTGCCAAACCTTTTGTTATAGCTGTTCATATTGAAAACAACTACAAAAATTGTTGATTCTTAAATATAGTGATTTTACATTCATATAAAGGAAACTAGGAATCTCCTTAGTGAGATTTGTTACTCCCTGAATCCAGAATTTAGTGATAGGTTAACTATGGAAATTAGGCAGATTTTATGGGATTTTTTTAAAGAACAAATCCTGTTAGTTTTAATTTTGATACTGCTTGTATGACAGTTGGGATAGTGAACACTTGTTGACAGATTAGGTTGCATGTAGGCTAGACAGTTAACTTTCATTGCTCTCTGAAACTATACAAAAGGACACAGGTGTAGCTGCACAAACTGTGAATCAATTTTGTATGATTTAATCAGCCTATGTAAGGATCTTACAAGTGAGAACCAGTTTCCCAGTCAATTCACTGCACCTGTGTGTCTCCTTTCCTCTTGAAGGAGGGATCAGTTGGAGAAGAAGCATCAGTTCACAATAGAGATATCGTGACACTCAGCTGATAGTTTAGGGGTTTGTAAGCCTGATCTGTTGGTTTAACTTAAAGCTGAAATGAAATTAGAGTGAAAGCCTGTAACATCACCTGTTAGATGTGGATAGAAATACATGTCTAGATACTTTGAAAGGAATGAAAGTGGGAGGTTTTAGACCTTTTCTATTCAGCTTTTTTATTGTTTCTTTGAAAAGTAGGAGTGAGCCTGGAAAAGTTTCTAGGTTTTTTTCCTACATCTGTCATAGTTGTAAGATTAATTCTGCACACAATCTGACTGAAAGCTTTGAACATAGCTGTGGCTTGTTTGCTGTTATGTGTGTATTTCATGAAATCCTGTACTCTGTGCTAACTAAATCTGTGAGTGTCTTAAATTGGTCTGTACTGACAGGAAAGAAATGGCACTTTCTCATTTAACAGAACAGCTCCCTAGATGCAGTCAACCATGTCTGTTCACCTCAGTGCAAAAGAACACCTTTTTATTACTCTGAGTTCTGCAGGGACAGCTTAGCAAGGTTTTTTATGGCTCATACATCAATGGTATTGTTAAGCAATTTTCAGTTGCAGTGCTGCACTGCAACCTCATCTTCAAATTAAGCTTCACATTAAAAATGTACAAAGTGTACCTTGTCAGTGGGTTTGCACAGTGGTAATTTAAGATGCTGTGTAGATATTGAGAATTTACAATAATAAAGAAACAGGAAAAGGCAAGTTTAGTCTTGTATATTCCCAGACTGATTTTGCAGAGTGATGTTTTAGAAAAAAACTATTTTATATACTGAACAAACTTAGTATAAAATGATTCATGTACTTACAGAATCCCTTCCCTCAATATGTTTGTTCCTTCAAAGTGGTGGCATCCACTGAGCAGGCTATAGCTTTCACTGCCACTGGGTAAACAAGACAACTGCATGTGCAAAACATAATTGCTTTGTGCACGTGTAGTAGATACCACACTTTTCATTGTTCACTGGCCTACATTGGTGTATTTCTTGTAACCATGAGGATAAAAACTGTTGAGTAGTCTGTGGGACCAAAGGTAATTTGGAGAGCATGAACAGGAAGTAACACAGATTGTGCTTTAAACGGGGTCTGAGAAAATGTTGTAAATTATTTTAGCATTTAAACGAATGCTGCTGTTTCTTTTTTTTTCTGTAGTGTCTAATTTTATAATGTTTTTCTAAGTTAAATTAAAAATTGGAGTCCTGGCTGTAAAAGTCTGTTAGTCAGAGCTGATAGGCATGACTGCTGTTTTCTAAGAGGCATATAGAGATCAGCAACACACAGTTCAAATAATAATTAGTGGGTGCACTGTCAGTGACTTGCTGTGAGAAGGTATAAACTCAAATACAGCAATTTACATTTTCTGTCTTCTGCAAGCCTGGCTAAGGCATATGTACATTCTGGAATGTAATTTCTAGGGAGTCCCAGGAGAAAGCTTGATGCTGTTATTAGCTAAAGAAACTTTACTATATGTGAGGAAGACCGTTGGAAAATGTCATATTTGACACTGATATTAAACTAAAGGCAATTTCACATAGTGAAGGAGAAGTATTTCATCTTCTCTTTGAATAAGAATGGTAAGTCATCCCTGTACTAAATTCCTTCCCCCATTTGCTTGTATTCTAAATGTTGTTAGTCCTGTGCTTCTGCTTTTTTGAAAGAATAAATAAAAGCAAGTTTCCCATAAGTAATTTTAAAATAGTAACCATGCTTTTTGGAAGCCTAAATTAATGATTAAATGTGTTGTTAATTAATACATTATGTCTGATCTTGAGACTTCAGTTTATAACTGTCATAGTAAAATTATCATAGAGTCCTGTAGATTAAAAAAGGTATTTATTTCAGATAAATGCAAACAGAAACAATGCAAAGGATTGTATTTCAGTCACAAACATAGCCAATGTGTTCTTAGGGTTTTTTAAGAAGAGTGTTCTGTTCAAATTCATTTGCAGTTGACTATAAGGGTGAAGAATCATGTGAGCAAAAGCTGAATCAGAACATCAGAATGATATACATTCTTTTCTGTTCAACTGTTTAAAATGGTTTGACATGTTACTGTGAAGACTGCTTAAGTAATAATTGTTGTCTGATTGTAGGTGGTAGGGGAAGAGGGAGTTATGCTGTGGGTTTAAGGATATCTGTTCTATAACAAGATCAATATTCACCAATTGCAAATTGTTTAAAAAGTTGTATTGGTGAGTTGAAAGCCAGTGGTATAACAACTTGACTTGGAGGAAACCTTGGGAGTTGCATTTGTCAAGTGGCTAGGAAAACTGTTCATGCATACCCAGTATCCAAAGCTTCATTGGCAGCCCAAACATAAAGAACTGAAAGGTCATTCTTCTTGCAGTATGATGGTTTGTTGACATATTTTGACACACTGGTACAATGCTGAAAGGTTTTGACCTTACTGCAACACTGAGGGACTTAGCTATCTAATGCTTGTAGATTTTCACACATGCTGGATTTTGCTCTGCTCCTTTTTCTCTTCCTTCTGGCTCCACTTGAATTAGTAAATTAATCTTAAACAAAAATGGATGTAGATAGAAGAGAGAGTTTATGATTATTTGTGCCACTTAGGACTCATAGATAAGTTTCTTCAAAAATAATTCACTTTTTAAAAATTTGCCATGCCAACTTGCTAACCTTAGTAGCACTGAGTAAGTTACGTTTGTTTATAGGCAAGAAGAGAATCAAAAGTAGTGAAGAATGCCATTTCCTGCTAGCTTACTGATTCAGTAGTTTACTTTGTGAAGATGAAGAAAATTCTGTGTTCTCCTGTGAGACAAACAGAGATATATGTATACACTCACACACACACACATACACACATATATAGGCACACCTCTGCACTTCACAAACATTCTAGATATATTTAGCTTATTTCCAACAGCATTTGGCATGAATTATTGTTGTCTTTATTTAATGACACATGAACAGTATAAAAATCAACATGTACTTTATGAAAAATATTTTATTTTTTTTTTACTTTAGCTCAAAAGAGATGTTTTTAGATTTTACCAGTCATCCCCTCTTTAACAACGTGATTGAATAACAGAGCATGAAGACATTTTCCATTGAGACCATGGCTCATGCCTAGCATTGCTATAATGTTAATTGTTTGGCTGAGCATTGTAGGTTGTTTTATTTTGTATCAAAACTAATTTTTGTCAAAGCAAAGAAAGAACAGACCATACTGTATTCATATTAGCATTTACATTTGAATGATTGATAGTAATTAAGTATATATTTTCATGCATTGTTCTCCTTGGATATTGTATTTAATATGGACATGAAATTGGGATTTTCATTATAATTTAATTATATTATTTAAGCCTCTTTCACTACTAGATTGTTACATTCTCAACTAAAAAAGTAGTAAATGAAACACTACGTAGCATTGTTGAAATTATTTTTTTCCTTATATTTTTTGTACTGTCTTAAATATTATCATGTCACAGGAGACTCGTGCGCAGATAGAGCATTTTTAGCTTCCATCCACATTACTGCAAGGTTTCAGCTCCAATTTTCCTGGTATTTCTCATTCAGATTAGACAAGCATCTAAGTTTATGTACGATAAGAGCTGACAGCATAGATCCTGCTATGCTTGCCAAAGGCCTGGTTGCAGACACTCCACTATGTCAAAGAATGTCAACCCCCCACAGACCTTACCTTTCAGAATTCCTTGTAATTTTTAATTGACATTTACAGCTGACATTTTCAATGTATTTCTTAGTGTTGAGTCTTTATCTACCTAGTAATAGTTAAAACCAAACCAAAGCAAAAAGAATCCCTTCCTGTAAACTATGATATCATATATTTTTTATTTAACAAGGTCAAGTTGCTGGGCTGAAACTCAAGAATGATCAACTCCCCTTCCTTCATGTAATTCTATATTTGCTAGTCTAATCCATTTCAAATGACAATTGAGAAGGGTAGTAGGAGTATAAAGTGAAATTTAACTCTTAGTACTAATGAGCAAAGCATAAGTATATTATTATTACTGTGCATCATGCACAGAAAGGATACACAGATTTCAAGGAAGTTTTAAGAATACTAATAGAGATGTTCCTTTGAGTCAGGTACTTGAATATTGAAAGTGGTACCTTCATACCTATGTTCATGTGACATATACATGTAAACAGCATAATATTGCAAATGAAGTGAAGCTAGCAAGTATGTAATTTAGCTGCATGTTGCAGTGTGTTGTGCTTCCTTGCATTCAGAAATCTCAAGTTTTCATTTGGTTTAAAATACTAAAAGCCTAATAAATTAGTATGAGCATAATTATCCATCTATTAGAAGTTAGAATGAAGGACTGCGGTTGATCATGAATGTCACAAAGCAAAGAAGTAGAAGAAGCATTTTGTCACAAATAATGCTGCTTTTCTTCTAATTAGTTAATTTACATTTTACAAATTAAGGGCAAGATTCAGACAGAAGATAATCTAGTAGCATATCATAGCTTTACTGACCTGTATTTGTATATGCCAAATTTAAGTTAATTAGAAATGTAGATGCTGTTTGTTTTATCTGTCAAAAAGCTCATCTTAAAAAAAAAAATCTAGACACACTTTTTCCCCCAACATTTATCATCTAAATAATAGTCTTGCCAAGATGGCAGCCTCATAATAAACTCTTTTCAGTGGAGTGATGGGTAATGAAGCTTGCTTGTGAAGGCAGCGAAAAATGTTGTCTAGCCAAATGTGTGAATATGATGGCTAGAGAATCAGTGGACTTTCTCAGTCATCAATCTTTTTAGTAGCCTCTTATACATCTGAATATTTTGATAGATGATCTAATAATTGAGTTATCTATCTTTCTAACTATCAGAGTTGCATAAAAATTATTCTCACATGCTATTGAATATTATATATATTGGGCATCCAGTAAATTTTTCAAAAAAGGTCCAAGAGGTGGAGGAATTTAGTTGTGTCTTAAGCAGCCTTTAATACATTAAATGATAAACTACTATATTTAGAATACAAAACTATTTGTACTAATACAGGAAAAAAGTAAATAATGTCAATAGCTGATTACAGATAGGACTCACAGTAAATAAAGCATGTAAAAACATGAGACTGGTGAGGTTAGTGCACAATCTAAGAGAAATTTGAGGTATAGAATCAGTAGACTCAGCAGTCCCTGGCTGGTTAATGGACAGCAGTCACATTTACACACAGTTACACAAACTCCCTGTGTCTAGGAAATCTTGGCTTAGGCAAAAAGAAATACAGTGTCACTGTGGAGTCTCAAGTTACCGTTCAGCCTCTGTGAGAGCAGTTTCTCTTGGTTAAAGATGAGACTGAAAAATATATATTGAAACTGCCCACATTTTGTTTATTCTGGGTGATTGTACTATGTGGATTTGTGTTTCCAGAGCACAAGAATCTGCTTTCCTCGGACACTAATCTTGCATTAAAGGAGGTACTCAGGTTATTTGGATAAGTTGCATTAAGCATGTCAGATGTGTCTTACTGGCGCTTCTGAGTAGCAGAGCAAAATGATTGTTGGTGTTGGTGTATTCTTTTAAACACTACCCTTCAAACAGACATTATGTAATTCTTGATTTTGAATGCATTTCTGCTCAAAGGGTCAGGTAAAAATTATTTTAGCAATAATAAAAGTATTTTTCCATTAAGAATATTTTTAATTCAAATATCTTTTTCCCCCATCAGTGTCACCAGTTTATGTTTAATTGCATACTTTTCTATAGATTATAAAATGTTCCTTCTTGTAAATTCTTGACAACTGTATGTGGGGTACTCATTTTTTTAAAAAGCACAGTTATTCTGGATTACAGTATATTTTCATATTTTAGTACTTTATTTGTAGGTTTCATAACTACAGCAAGGTATAAACAAGTATGTTTTATGAATAGTTCTCCAGTTAGCAAAGTGGCTTTTTTTTCTCTGTTCAGAACTAGAGTGACCAGGGTACTTTCTTGAGGATATCAAAAACTTGTTCACTCGTTGCAGAATTTTAATGGAAAGGTATCAGAGAGATCTGCTTTATAGTTACTACCTGCTTAAAGGAGAAAGATGGATTTCAAGGAGTTGGATGTTATCCTCATTTGACAAGTACTTTGTGAAAGTATCATTTGGCCTCATTGGACCTTGCCACTGCATACGATTCTACAAATTAAACAAAGTTTTGGAGTGTTTGTGACTCTCATGCTTAGTAAGCAACGTTCTTGATGTTTGAGTTCTTGTTAAACATGCATAATTTGGGTACACATAAAGCAAGACACTGAAATAAGATGACTTGACTTGAGTATCAAAAATATAAAAGCTTACAATAAAAATTTGGTTCTGAAGTTCCACACTTGTCTTGCAATATTGCATCCCACATAACAGTCTACAATTTTGTTTTCAGTAATGTTTACATTGACTTTATGCAATTTTAAATTACATGTGTAATTTCACATAAGCATAATTTAAATCTAGAACTAAGGCAGTAGGAAACAAATTACAAAAAAAAGATTAAATTATTCTCTCTCATTACTTGGGGAGTTTAAGTACAAGCAAGCTAAAATTGCTTCTGAATATATAAATTCATAAGCAATTAACTGGAATTGATCAAAGCCAATGTTTGATTTTCTTTACTATATGTGGCTGCTTCTGACCTTAAGTAAATTGGCAGTTATTCTAGTTAGTATTTGTAGCATGTCTACTTGAGAACATACCAAGCTCCTGTGCATACACAGTGTGTTATACAAACTTATGTATATATTTGTGTGTATAATTTTAGAATGTTTATATCTTAATTTAGGAAAGAGATCTTCATTTCCCTCAAATCAAAATAGCAAGCATCTGTGTTCCTTCTGGTTTGTCATTTGATTAGCATGCTCTCATCCATCACTAGTCTTTGATATGAACATCAAGAAATCATGTCCTTTTGTTTTAAATGATAAATATGCCTTTGTCATGAATACTTACAGACATTCCGAGATTTACATCTGAATTGTCAAAATGTAACTGCACAGCTTCTCTGATGTGTGACATTATTAGTGAAATAAAGAACTTTTTAATTTTTCATGGATAGGCCTTAAATATTGACATTACAAGGCTGGTTTAGGTGTGATTCTGAAAAAATTTGTCCTTCACTGTTTTTCCAAGATGTGTTGTTTATCAACAAGAGACAGTCAACTGCACGAGAGCCTCTGCGGACATTCCTATTTGCATGGTCCAAGCCTGTCTCTTCAGGTTTCATTATTTAGGTCTGATGTCTAGTTAGCGCGTATCAAAACTAATACCATCTGAAGTACCAGGCTTCCGGTGGTCACACAACCAACATGAAAATTTCTTCAGTCTGACTAATATTATTAAAGACAGTATCTCTTTAAACTTGAGCTTTGTTTCAGTGTCTAGATCAATTACATCTTGTAAATGCATTGCCGTGAATGTTTCACTCCTTGTTTCAATAGATGAAATACATCTCAATTAAATTACATTCTGCACATTTTCAATTTAAAACAATAGTGAAAATGCAGGTGTGTAGACTAAAGCTTTACTACCATCCTTACTATGTCTTGATGCTACTAAGGCAGAAAGAACTACTGTATTGCTGGCTTCTCATTGTTGGAATAGTACAGTAAGTTAAAATGTTCTTGAAGACAGACACCTAGATGGGTTTTTATCAACTATTTTATCAGCTATTTGTAGCAAAAATTGAGTGTGTCATGCAAATATATAATTTAATTTTAGTTCCTACAGAAAGCAAGTGTTCCTTGAAATCTTTGGGTTCACTTATGCATGATAAAACATTATTTCCTGTATTTCTTTTCTGCTGTTGCATTTATTGTGTTCTGAGTTTTATCATGGCTAAATTCATTTTGTGTTCTAAGTGCTGTAATGCTGAAATTGAATATTTGAAATTTAAAATTTCAAGATACTGCAATTTATGATCTTTAAAATTTACAAAATAGTTCAGAGAGGAATTTAGCGAGGGATCCCACAAAATTATTTAAGGGCCCATAATCGTGATCAGCTTATAATTCCAATATTTTGTAATATCATAGATATAATACACTGCAATATTCAGGGTTTTTTCAACTTTTTATTGTTCTTTACCTCAGAGACTTTGACCACAACATTTTTCATGTAATCGAGTTGATTTGATCCCGAGTTTGTTTAAATTATAAAGTCATGTAAGATTGATCACATTATTTATATCTCTTTATTTGGCATGTCCTATTTACTTGATTTTAAAATAATGAAAAGTATACATATTTCAGGCTCTCTGTAGAAGAATAATTTGGAAGTATATTCTCATTTATTTGTTTCAAAAGGGAAGTATCTTGCATCCTTTGCAGCACAGTGAGATTTTCTGGCATACAAAGGATGCACGTGAGTTTTTGAGACACTGAAGCTGTAACCCAACTTGAAGAAGACAATGATGGCAGTGAGCTTCTGTCCAGAGTTAATCAGCTGCAGAATTTGTAAACTGCGTATGTGTCAAAGTTGAAAATGTTAGCACTCTCATAGAAGCTTGAAAAGGTTAGACCTGATAAAAGCCATCAGCAGTTAAAGAAAGTGATTTATGGGAATGTAATGACACAAAATGCCTCATTTATCACTCATATATAGATAGGTTAAGGTTTCTGTGTCATACTTTAAAAACTTGACCACTTAGAATTGTCAAAATAGGTACTTAATTGCCCATCATACATTTCAGTTCAAATTTCCTCTGCTTGAATTTTGGTGATCTTACTGTTTTGCTTCTCATATGGTTCTTTTTAAAGTCATTCATATTTCATATTTATTTCATATTTGTTTCAAATGGTATGCTCAGTGCTCTGTTAGAACTTTTATTAGGTAAAGCTGTTGATTTGAGTGCTATCCAAATCTTTTGTTGATTTACAATTTCATTCAGCCTAACTGTAAGGAAAATAACTGAAGGTTTCATTTTCTCTTGTTTTATACCACTAATTCTCATCAAGACTTTACAGCTTTCTAATTCAATGCTTACATTTCCTCTCCAAACTGAAATATGATATTTAAAAGAGATCCATCAATTGGTTTCCAGTTCCAGTCACTTAAGTTACTGTTTATCTCCATACAAATTAAATTTAATCCAAAACTACCGGTACTGTTAAATGATCCTAAAACAAAATAAAAATGTTAGGAAAAATGCACAGTAGTATGTTATCCTTTTACTGGTTTGGTTTAAGGATAACACCAAGCAAATCCCATAGATTTGAGACTGACTAGTTTTTTTTAACTGTCCACAGTTTCATCATAATGCTGAAAAAAAAGTAAATGCAAACATGGGTAAATCCTCATTAGGAAATTATCTCTAAGAACAGATTTGTAAAATAAAGCAACTACTTTAGAGACATTGCATAAATACTAAAATACAGGTTCAGCTGCCGAAAGAAAAAGTGTGATAATGAAGTTTGTATGGATTTATTTTTCTTTAGCTACTTAACTTTTTTAAACTATTTCATCCTTGTATTTCTAGATTTTATACAGAAAAGCCTGAACAGAATAATTTTAATTTTTAATATCAAAAAAACTTACCTTTTTGTTAGCTTTCACAATTTATGGCCCCAGTTGTATAGCATTCTGTTTGTTCAGCGATGACCTTCCAGGTTCAATTTAAAAAGAAGTCAGAAGCATTTGTCATGTCTGCTCGATCTTGTCCAGAGGTACCTATTGTAATTATAAAGGACTAATAAGGTTGTTTATAATATAACAGTCTGACAACACTAAAAAATCTTCTGGAGAGCAACTTCTCTTTTTTTGTGTGTGTCTATCTTAAGGAAAAAAAAAATCTGTAATCTTCTTGCTTTATGTTGCACTGTGTCTTTTCAACATTTAGTTGAGAAAGCATAAAGAACTTACACCTCGAAAAACTTAACTTAGTTTTAAAATATAGGCAGTATAATTTGCTCATTAGTAATACCTTTTGGAAATACTCAGTAATAATGTGGCTATAGTACAGTTGCACCCTGTATTTAATTGGTGTATATAGAACTGATGATGATGTACTTAGAAACATTGAATTCCTTTCACACTGTAAAAAAACCCAAAACACTTTTTAACATCTGTTGCAAAAATGTGTGATACATTAATATAGTGAGCTCTGTTTCTTAAAAAAGATAATCCAAATTAAGAAAATCTTGTTGTTTATTCTATTATAAGCATTATTAAAGTGCTGCTGTAAGTAGGTGTTATTATAGTGGCATTTTACATTATTTGCCAGGTTTTTTACAATTGACTTATGATCATTTTTCCCTTCATATGTCTTTGTCTAGCTTCCTCTCTTCTCTTTCCTCCCCCATTTCAGCATCATCCAGCAATACCACTTTTTTATAGGCATGTATATAAGGTAAACAAAAACATACTAAAACCAATGGAAATTGAATGTTTGACAGAAATGTTTACTGCTCTTGTAGGGTTTGTAACAACACTGTAGTATTGTCAGGCTACCATACATCATTTAAATACCCTTAGACAGCAAAAGCAAAATCTTGACAATTTGGTAATCCCATCATGTGATTTCAAAAAGGCTTTTTTTTTATATCTACAATTGAGACAAATTTATGTTGTATGTATTTATGGTTGTTAAACTCAAAATTGTCTCATTTCATTAATTTTTAACATTGTGCTCTCTTAATGACTATGAAGAAATGTATTAAAATGCCTTAATTATGGGGCTAGAAGAAGAGAAAGCACAAGTCTTTTTAGCATATGATCTTTCAATTGTTCACTAAAGGATAAAGAGGGCATTCAAGCGTGGTTTAGATAACTGTCAGCAATAATAAAATGCAAGGTAGTTTGTAGAGCCTTTAAAGACCTTTCGGGGAAATAGATTTAATTAAAAAACAATAAAATGGACTTTTCATTTCAAAGAAATCCAAAATGTTATAAAATTTCAGGATGTTACTGTATTAAGAGTAATGTATGTTTCCAAGGATGAGGAAAAATAGCTGTGAAAATATTCTGCAGTCCACACAGCAGTGATAGCTTTATTTTGTATGTGTAGATGTATGTCCTTTAGCTTTTAACACACAGACTATGGATGGCATATTAGAGCATATTTCAGATTTTCTTAACTGAGTGATTTTACCTGTTTGGGGTTTTTTAGTTTGTTATGCTTTTAACAAGGGTTTGGGGTTTTTTGTAAAAAAAAACAAAAAGGTGAACGTTTAGCTTCTTATGTAAAATTATGTTATCACAATTACCCACAGAACAATATAACTGACATATTGGCAGAAGTTCATTTGCCTATTTGGTAGAGTTAGCAGGCTCCTGCTCATCATAGGTGTCCATGTTACATACTGTGAAAATACATTTCAAGGTATATTTCCAATTTCTGCTTTTTTCTTCTCATGTAATCAAAAATTGCATTTGCTAGTAATGTTTTTGATTGTGTGGTGTGTTGAAAGGTTTAGTTAAGCACTTGTCCTGCACTATTGAGTTACACCACTTCTGGCAAACTAGGAGCAACTTAAGTTGCATGTGATAAGCAGTGGTTTATAAACAGCATTGACTGCTGTCTTTTTAGACTAGTTTTGCTCCCTTGCTTAGCCTCGTGCTTTCCTGAGGAAGATTTTGTAAGTTGTTTCCTCTCACCCTGGTGTACACACATCAATTGCATTGACCAATTGGTTTGTCGTAGCCAAGTGCCAGATGAATCTGCATGCAAGTTGTCTTTGTGTAGCAAGGTTTTTTACAGATAAATCGACTTCGCCAAGGTGCAATTTCAGCAAATGCTAAAACTCTTAACAGTTTTGTAGTTGTAATTGCTGGCCCAAGTACATTATAAAACACGTTCATAGTGAAAATATGACTTCAATATTTAGGGTCTTGCTGTATCCTCTGGTAAGTTAAGTTTGGATTGTTATTTCATATCAGTGTTCACTTTGTCACTGACTGATCACAGAAATGGAAAATCATCCCTGTTCTTGGAATTGGTGATTTTTCTTTTGAGAAAAATAAGGGTTTGTTTTCTGCTTGCACACATACCTTGAACTGGAGCACAAATGAATAGCACGGCCTCTGTATCATACACTGGGCAATGACCATGTGAGGAAGATAGTTAAGATACTTCTGAAAATGTACAAATGTGTGACACTGTTCTGCATAAAAATGCCTCACTATTTTCTTCATTGCTGGGCTTCCTGCGGCTTGAGGACTCAGAACTACCCAAACTACAACAGACACATGCACACATAGCTTTGGCAACCCTTCTGTATAAAGTGTGCATGTTTTTGAGAAAGAAGTGCCTCACATCATGCTGTCGTCAAACTCCTTTCTGTTTTCAACTGGTTGTGTCACTTTCTTCCTACTCACCCCTCCTGGTGTGGTAGGGCTATTACGTGCGATAATGTTTCTGTAGAATATACTCTACAATCTGATATTCTCCAATCTGCAGCTGATGGCTCCTCCAGAATTGTTAGTTTTGATCACTTCTTGTAAGTTCAATAGAAGCTCAAGTCAAATGTTGAGTCTGCTTGCTTCCCTTTCTACTAGTTATTTGTTTTCTGCTCACTGCGAAGTTTCATGTAGTGGGGTTTTTATGACTTTGTTGCCATGTGTCATACCAGAGATGACTGGTTTTCAGTAGTGACTTCTGTAAACTTTTGTAAGCACACTAAGCTCTCACTGAGTAAAAATTACTACCCTACTGTATGTTAATTTTGGCACAGTAATTTTTACTTTTTTATGTGTAATGAAGTTATTTTCAAAATGCTTTTTCTTTTGTTAAAAATCACATTCCTAGATCTAAAGATCTCTCTTTACTGATGATAATCCTTTATTAAAAACAGTAGACATTTTGTATCACTGCTTTGAAATGCAACATTCAGGAGAGAAATGTACATTATCAGAGGGCTGAAAGCTTACTCTTCTTGTAGGGCAGACTCTAGCTCCTTACATGTTTGCCCAATAGTTAGCACATCTAGCCTCAGTACAATCTGAGGGTTTCATGATGCAAATAATAAGATGACCAAGATAGAATAATGGTCTTCATTTACACTGTTATGCGTTATGATTCTTAGTAACTGGTTCTCATGCATTTGCCTCTGGACAATGGACAGGGTAAGCTATACTGGCTATAAATTTAGCTTTGAATCTCTGTTCCATCATTGAACTCTTTTGTACTCCCAAGCAAATTACTTGTTGCTTCTATATTTAAAATTCACTACCTGCAAAAGCCTGATTTGCGTCAGAATATTGCAAGGTCAAACTTAAAATTGATAAGGTGTTTTCTTAAAAGTCAGGGTAAAAGATGCTACAGATACAGATGGATGAATATGCTCTGTTACGAAAAATTGCTATTCTTGTAGCAAAAGTGTAAACCTAAGCACAGATCTTCTCATAACTTTCATTTTCTTATCACCATTTATAGTGTGTCAAGGATGAGAAAAAGAATCCAGGAGCACTGTCTGTGCTTTGGCATAAAATGTTACGAAAACAACATAAAGTTCCAGATTTTTTTTGCCTTGTGTTAAGGAGATAAAGGATAGGATTCTAGGAAAAATACAAATCATGTCAAACTACTACTCAAATCATGCTTCTCTGCAAAATGTCCAGGCAAACAAGTTCAGAGAGAACAGTCTGTGTTCTCACTGTTATGGAAAAGACTTTCCCAGTTGTAAAAGCACACAATGCTGTCTTTTGTGTCCTGTGCTTTTCTGGCCCTTCTTTGTAAAATCATCGTGTGGACCTCTGAAAATTAATACCCTTGCTTGTAGATTATTTTTTTTTACTTAATTGCAACAAGACCAATAGGATGTAATAGCACTAAGACCCTTTGCCTGCTCAGCCTCTGCCCTCTCCCTGGCTTGAACAGACCACAAAATTAGGGTGGATCTATGGAATTGGCATGGTGGGAGAATCCCCTTCATGTGCAAATCTCAGGGAAACATCTGCATCATAACATAGATCTTACCTCAGAAAATATATATGTGTATATGAATGTACATATGTATGTCTGAAGTACATAAATGTAACTAAAATATGAAATTTAAACATAATACTGTAATGTTATTATAGTCCTTTTTGTGCATACCAGTAAAATAATAGTTTAAAATTGTGCCTTACTGTTGATATAAATATTTCTTATATCTCTACTATAATACTCTCTCCCTGGTTTTGCTATGATACACATGAGTGAATGTGTCTGAACTGAAACTAGTAGAAAAATTAACTTTTTAACAGTGGAATATATTAAGATTCTTTAGTTAATTGCAGATAGGATGAAAAAAGCTGTTAACATGATGGGATATTGTTTTACCTATGGAGAAATACACTGTGCTGCATAAGTCTTTTCTATGACATGAGGGAATTTGTGTAGAACATTCCTTTCAGTAGCTCAAACTGTATGTTTTAGAGTATTAATTACCTAGTCAGATTTTATTAGAGCCCATTGAGTTTTGCATAATTAAAATTGTAGCAACAGCTAAATGGTATGAGATGTGGAATGCTGAATCTTTGCTTTGCCAAATGTTCTTCTCCAGGGTTTCAAAGAAGGAGCGGAGAAGTGGGAGAAATGTAGAAGTCAAGTCTGACACTTAAAAAAAATAAATCTGATGTAGATGTGTATTTACCTTTGTATAAAATATAAAATTAAGCATAATAGATTTTTCTGCTATGTTCTTATGCAGCAGCAATAATATTATGTGTAGAGTTTCTGAAGCAGTTATCCATTTTAAAATGCAAAGCTGTAGAATTGCAGTAATGGATAACTGTAGACTGGTTTCTCTTCACCTGCAAGTTAAACATTTCAGATACAGTGTGAGAAGAGTTATTTATTGTCTAAATGCTATCAAATGCATATAACTGAAAAAAGTTATCATTGCATTTTATATCTTGTGGCTGTCACGGGCATATACAGTAAATACACATTAGCATCTTTTACATAGAATCGGTCTATCTAGCAGAGGTCTAGTTCTGGTTAAAGTCAGTGGAAAAACTTGCGCTGTCCTCAGTGCAAGTAAGAATAAAGAAGCCATAAGTACTG
The DNA here is from genome assembly GCF_026419915.1 of Harpia harpyja. NCBI lineage: Eukaryota > Metazoa > Chordata > Aves > Accipitriformes > Accipitridae > Harpia > Harpia harpyja. The sequence continues at coordinate 48,733,299 of NC_068942.1, read as the reverse complement.
GGTTTGACCTGTGTAATGATTTGGTCCTTTAATCCTGAGTGAATACATAGAGCATAAGATCCACGATTGTACTGAGAGAGACAGTAACTTGCAGCAAATTCAGTTAAGGGCGGCAAAGATGATGAAGGGATTGAAGTATCTTTCATAGGAGGAGGCACTGAGAAAGCTCCAACTGTTCAGCCTGGAGACGAGCAGAATCGGGGGGATCTTGCCAATGTACATATAAATACCTGCTGGGAGGGAGTAAAAAATATGAAGCCAGGCTCTTCCCAGTGGTGCCCAGTGAGGGGACAAGAGGCAACGAACACAAACTGAAATACAGGAAAATCTGTTGAAACATGAGAAACTTTTTTATTGTGAGAGCTGTCAAACCCTGGAGCAGGCTGTCCAGAGAGGTGTGAAGTCTCCATCCTTGGAGATACTCAAAACCCAGGTGGACAAAGCCCTGAGCAACTGTCTGTAGTTCACCCTGCTTTGAGCAGGACTAGACAATCTCTAGAGGTCCCTTTTTACCTCAACTGTTCAGTGTTTCTGTGTGGTTTTATTTATCATTATTTTTATCTGTATTACTTTTTTTTTAGAAGTCACAGAGAAAACAATGTTGAAATAAGTGGGAGAAAAGGAAATCTGAAGAGCTTTAGTCAGTAGACTGTGGTTCTATTACATTTAATGTCAGGTTTCCTAGATTAGGAAATCCTTTTTTCAGTTTCCAGGGTGAGAGAGAAAATTCGGCTGAAGAAAATGAGGAAAAAAATTATCTACCTGTTAATGTTCTTCTCAAAACTAATGATAAATGCTAAGCATCAATATAATATCAAAAACTAAATTAATAGCTTTAAACAGTAAGAAAATTATGAAGGAATAATGGAAGGAAAGTAGTAAGAGGGAGGTTTTATAAATCCTGTTGGTCTGGAATTTGGGGATCAGCTCACAGAAGAGTACACAAATGTAGACTTACAAAGTTAGCAGTAACTGCCGACAGATCGTAATATGTTAAAGGTTGTAATCTTTTGAAAGAAGTTGGTTGGCTTTCCTGTTGGCCCTCCTATCAACTTTAACCTCCAACCTTCTCCGGCATGTATCACTACAAATAAAACTGCTGAGGTTTGACAAGAGGATATAAAGTCACTAGGCCATCGCACAGAGATCTCTACATGATTTTCTTTAACCTTAAGCTTAAATGAACACTGCTTTAAGTCAGGGTTTTTAATAAGAAGTCATAAACACTCACTCATATCACTTTAGTTTTAATAATTACTGTTTTAACAAAGAAGAGAAGAAATATACATAGTAAATTATGTTTGACAACTGGAATTTGGTGGTTTTGTTATTGGTTGTCTTTGACCATTACATGAATTGCTGTTCTTCATTTTAATGTATACTTCTTCATGCAAGCTGCATATGATACTGATATAAACATGGCATTTGTGTACAGTGTTATAAATGAGTTTTTAGCTCTTGATTAAGGCAAACCAGATGATGAAAATAACTTAGGTGTTTGTATTTACCAATGTCAGAATAATAATCTTTAAATCTATAGTGACCTATGATGATTTTGGTTTTTCTTTCCCTATAATTTTTTATGTGCCTTTATACAGTACTTTTTAATAATCTAGGAACTATGCAGGCCATACTTACTAAAAGTTTTTCTTTGTTATTCCACTCCTGAAAGCTGCCTGTATAGTGTTTCCATTTTGCCAGGGAGTGGCCAACCACAGTATTAACTCTTGTGGAGTCCCTATTCTTAAGAGCAACCAATCTCTGAAGATAGGCTGCACCTTACTGAAACTGTATTACAATCCTAAAATTATATTTCTTTCCTGTTCAAAACCGTACCAGTTTAAAATTAGGTTTTCTGTTTTGCAGCCTGTTATTTCCATAACAAATTTTGTGGTGATGTATAATAATTCTGTTCATGGTTTTTGTTGCTTAGATTGTCATTGTTTACACTCACCCATATGTTTTTTCAGAGTGATTACTTTACGGGCTGTATAAGCAATCTCTTCTTTCCTTCCTTTCCATGCCCAAATTCCATTCCTTATATGAACCATTCATATGTTCATCTCCTGACAGACCGTACTTTTTGTCAAAGTCCACTTTCAATGATTAGAAAAGTACCACTCTTTATTTGATGATGTACGTAGATCTTCTATTCTTAGTTATACTTTTTATCGCTTTTTAGGCTTTCTTCACAAACGTAACTACCAGATACTGGGGAACATCTTTTTTTTCTCTTTTCCTAAATACTTTGCAGTACGCTAGTCAGGTCTCAACAGGCCACGCATCTTGCCTTTCTGCTGATTCCACTTTGCTAAAACATTTTATTTGGTTTTCATTTATCTTTAATTTATTAAATATAAGCTTATTACATAAATGCTTACTGTTGTAGATGCAATACACTATTGTCTGTAATTTGGGCCTCTGTTTTTCATCTGTGCTTGGACTGTATCTAAGTGATCCATAGAAAGCAGTTAAGGAAAACAAGCCTTTTGTATGTCAGTTTATATTCATTATATATGCTGGAAAACTGCTAGGCATTTACAAGTTGTAAGAAATACTGTTCTACACACTTATCCTGCTGGAATGCATAGCAGACTTCACTTAGATTTCTGGTGCTACCTGTACTCTGAGAAACAGTGGATGTTGCTGTTTGTCAGTCTGTACAGTACGTAGATTTTGGAAGTTATTTATTCCTGGAAGATTAAGGGCTGATTGAAGGGAGATAAGGGGAAGCTTTTAAAAAGCTAAATGCAGTTTAGTTCGTTCTTTCTCCCAGCAGGACCTTAGACTGCATGATTTAATATCATATCAAGAGGACTTTAATTTAGCTGAAAACGTGTTCTGAGAGAATTTGGTCACACCATGCCTTTCACTCTGTGAGAATCTGTACATCCCTGATTTTGAGTATAAAGAGAGTACTAATCTTCAGGTGATACTACTTCTGTTTTCCTCTGCAAGTGAGAACAATTGGCGTGATGTCAGTCTGTGTTCCTTTACCATTCCCCTTAGCATTTAACCCCCACCATCTTCAAAAAGTGGGCAGGAAGCTAACTAGAAAGGTACAGGTGACTTCTACCTGAGGAGACAGGTACGATGAGTTAGATAATTAGTTAAAATATTAATACATTAAAGCAAAAACTCTTGACTTCTAAGTTTCTTTCCTCTTTGAGTCCACCTATATTATGTTCTGAAGACTGTAATATAGTGCACCAGCAAACCCAAAGTATAAAAAAAAATAGCTTTCATGTATTAAAGTTTTAGCTGGTGCTAGCAGAGATTTCTGGCACTTTTAATGTAAACAGTACCAGCTACCACATTGCTTATCAAAGTGCATAGGAAAATGGTTTCTGCTTCTGAAAGTTACAGGATGGTCACAACAGACAGGGGCACCAACATCTGTCATGGTGCTATGAGAGGATTACCCATTGTATTAAGCTGTTACGCTTAGTCACTGGAAACTGCTGTCTGGACACTTTCAGTGTAAGAATGTATTTGTGGTGGAAAAATTACTATAATCTCAACATACTCAGTTAAGACTTCGGTATCATCCTCAAGCAATAATGTATGTAGAAGTGGCAGAACTGAAATATGAGTATAAAGTTATTAATTGAGGGGGATTAAGATAGCATGTGATATCCATAGGAGATGTTCAGAGAGCTTTGTAATGGGTACAATAGCAATGATTAGAAGAAGGAATGCTGATCCCTTCATGCATGAAATAGTTTATCCCACTATGGAGCCCAGGAAACTAATAAAGCTTCTGGGGACCAAAGCCATAGAAGCTTATTTTGACCAGATTAAGACATTTTCTAGAAATGCTTGACTTTTTTTTATGTTTTGCATGACTTAGGGAATGGGGAAATGAGCAGTTACATCAGAAAAGGCAAATAGTAAAAAGAATTATTTTAGAGTTACTCTTATCACAGTAGATCAATGATTATCCATGCCTTTTAAAAAAAATGGAAATTTTAACCATGTTTAAAAATATGAAAATAGTTAAATTTACTTTTTTCATTTTTTACAATGAATTTTAGTGACTCAGAAATGCCAGTGATTTGGGAAATGTGAACATAAATTAATCTGATACTGATTAGAAACCTGGAAATAGATCAGCAGAATGTAAAGCAGCTATTGCACATATGTCTTGATAACTTCTGTAAATGTTTCTACATGAAACACACACATGAGGATTACAAAGATTCTTATTTTTCAAGATGTTTATACCATTTCAATATATTCTTTTCTAGAAATGCTGTTCTATATTTCTCTATCAAAAGAGCTTTTAAGAAAAGTAAATGCCATAAATATACCTTGGGATAGTAGACAATATATAAACACTTCCACATTTTTTGTATGTATACTATGTTTTTTTTCTTTCAAGCCATAGTTACCAAAAATTCACTGTGTAAATCTCATTATATGTTGTTTGTTTCAGAATGAAAAAAATATAATGCGCTGTATAATTTAAAACGTCACCACTGAGTTGCTGATATTTTCCATTGGATGTGAATACCAAGCTGATGTTCAAACAGTTTTTAATAAGGAGATAGTATTTTTTTTAACCTATCAATATATAATTCCTCAATATTAGTGCCACATAATTGCTTTATCCCAGAAGGATGTGAAATCTGCTGACAAACTGAAAGGTCGAAAGCAAACTTCAGTGGGAGCTAAAGGTCCCAATTTCTGTTCCATGCCCTAAAATTAGTAAAGAAAATGAACTCTTCAGTGTTAATAAAGAAGTTTGAGAAGAAATTGGAACAGGAATCAACTTTACTGCTTTCCCTGCTTGATATTACAATTCTAAGGAAATCTCTAGCTGCTGAAATTTAATATGGTGCAGTATTCATTATCTAAGTTTTCATAGGATTTAACTGAACTTCATCCCAACTAATGAGTCATTTTGTGAGATAAGCTGATGTTGTATCTGCTGTTTTCATGGAAAAAAATGCAGGCAACAATCCTGATAACTTTTGCAGGTGTACCCATCTTTTTACCTAGGGCAAACTTGCACCATACAAAGACTAAATTTCAGGCTTTCAACATAAATGTTTCCAAGGATTTTTAAGTAGAATTAAATAGAGGTACAAACATGTTATCAACGTGTAGCAATGAATAACTGTATTAAATTATATATTAAAAACATGCAAGCATTGTTTTGGCTTAAATTATTTTATGCAAATAATTATCACATATTAGCATTTATTTACCAATAAATAATTAAATTTTCATTGTCTCCTTAATTCAAAAGTAGAAAGCCTCTTGCAGCCTGTGGGCCAAGGGATGAAAGCACAGATATAGGCAAAAAAAAACCCAAAACATAATTGTCCTCACACATTCATAGTTTTCACGTCTCACACTTTTTTTTTCCCCCTGTGGTTAATGGCAGAAGGAGTAATTTAACTGAGTTTTTAATGCTCTTTTGAGGTAAAGAAGCTCCACCTTCAAATATTATCCTTAGTGCTAGGTAATCCAGTTTCTTAAAGAGCAAGTTTGCAGAGAAAGAAATTGAAATAATTATGAAGAGAAGAAAGCCTTTATAACATAAAAAAAAAATCCTTTCCCTACTGTTGTTTAACAATGACTTTTGAAATACAGCACTTCTAATTTAGTGTTACATGATATATAATTAAACTACGGAACTTGCTGTGATTGTGTTATTGACTCTCAACATTTACAAAAAACATGAGGAGCATTTAAACATAATTTTATACCTATTTATGATAACAAAAAAGATTGTTTGCTCTTAGACAAGATGAGATATAAATACTTACAAGATGTAAAAGACTTTTCAAAGAAATGTCTAATTGCCTTGAATTAAAAAGATATTGAAAAGATGTCTGGGAGATTGTATTTTGGGATTTTTGTTTTGTTATGTTTTTGTTGTTGTTGTTTTTGAAGCAGAATATTACTATCCAGAATGAAAGACAAAATTTGGAACAGTTCATTTGGTATTTTATATCATTGTTCTTCTTCAGTTTGATGATATAGTCATTTTTATTATGTGAATATGCTTTTTAAAAATACATTATGTCTTTCCTCTAAGCAATATGAATTATGAGTAAAATCTCAACCTTGCTTTTATATTTCATGTTTGGAGATGTTCTGTTAGTGTATGAAGTGGCTTTGGAATGAACTATTTCCCTGCTTTATTACACATCATCTTAGTTAGCGTTTACTACATGTATTGAAACTACACCTAGAAATCCTAATAATGTGCTAGAAATTGCTGTAGAACAGAACAAGAGATACTTTATACTACAGAGTTTAGTGTTCAAGTATAATACAAGAGTCAACAAATGTTTACAGTGCAGTGCAAAGAGGCAATAAGATAATATTGGTCAGCATAATATGCACTGATCTGAGTACATCAGCAGCCTGCTAAATTTTTCATGTGTTTTGACAGATGAGAAATTTAGAGGAAAATAACAGATTGCTTTTGTTAATGCTTTTTGAGAATTATTTCTAACCTTGAGAGGCAATTGGGGATAAAGGATAAAGGTGCTTTGCCAATTCAATGTGGGATTTGACAGTTTGTTAGTGAATGGAGAGAGATGATAGAACCATGAAAGGCATATACATCTTCCTCTGTAGCGGGTCTTCCACTTTCCAAGGACAAAGAAATTACATACTTAAATAGTCACACAATTTTTTTGCAAAATTGTTTTGGATGGAGATGAGCAGAGCAGACTGCACTGATCAAGTTCATAGAAAGGTATTTTGCTGCAATACAGAGAAGAAATGAGCACTTTTAAGGGAATCTCATCTTTGTAGATGAAATGAGAAAGTAGGAAATAAAGATACCCTGAAGAAAGAATTAGCCAGATTTGAACATGCCAGATATGAGGAGCTCCAGAGAGAACTCCAAATGGAGACTGATGTGAGGGCTGTAGGTGCTTTTAATGGATGAGATGATCATATTGACCATAATGATTAAGAAAGAAGGGTGAGAAGAATAAAGACTGAAAAGCTCCATTTATCTATGATGGTAATTATCTAGTAATGAAATACATAGAATAAGTTTTCAGGGTACAGGCGTTGTCATTAGTTTGAACTTTTGTGAGACAGACCTAGGGTAAAGTGGATCTCATCTGTCATCCCATATGTTACTGACTTGTGCACCATGAAAGGGGGAGGACCCAAGTGTGACTTTGAGAGATCCATTATGATTCTAGGTCCATATGTCCTTGTTGTACCTTTACCAGCAGTGAAGTTTCCACTGCTTTTGGTTTCTGAATACAGACCACATGCTCATAATGAGTTAGCTCCTGGAGGGCCTGGGACCCACATCCCAAATGGGGTGCTTCAGCAGAGAGAGACACATCTTCAAGCACTCTTGTGATGTTCTCAAGTTCATAGTGCAAGATTTTACTCATAAATGCAAGGCAAATCTGCATTTAAGAAGACCTGTTGTAATGCACTGAATCAGTAAGGTAGATATACTCACTGAGGTTGCACTTAAATTAAAGTTTCTAAATAAGATTCTCCTACATAAGATTTAGAGAGGCTAAGCTCAAAGCCCTTGGGAACTCCCACGAAAAGCTGTAGAATAGTTCTGGAAAATCCTCTATAAGACATGCAAGTCTAAAATAAAACCCTGAGATCCCAAATATCTAGCAGTGGGAAACCCACTTTCTGACTGAAGACTTTCAGAAGCAGTGGGCTCCCATTTGTGCTTGTGGAACCCAGACTAAAGCAGTGTGTCAAGTCCAGTGGAGGTTTGCATGTGCTTCTGCTTCCGTTACAGTTGATACTGGCTTTTTTAATTGAAGTCATAGAAGTTTGGTGGTTCGGATGTATGGAAAACCCAGTCAGGCAACAGTTGCCAAAAATAATTGAACGGCATACCTTTGTTAATGAGATAGTTTAATGTGGTTGGTTGTTAATTTGGAGCAACTCTTCTGTTGCATATCCAAACTATGACTGAGATACCATCCTGAACTGCAGCCTGTTGATTGATAAATTTATGAGCCTGGAGGCTTATGCTGGGCATAGGAAATGCAAGAGTAGCAAGAGAAATGTTCTACCAAAACCATACTGACTATAGCCAGAATTGGAAGGTAATTGTCTTCTATGAGAGATCTGGTCTGCAGGTAACAAGTCTTTGTGTTTACCATCCTACATTACAAGTATTGGTTTTGTTCTTTTCCCCACCCCCACAACGGTAGTATTAGAAGATTGTATTATTTATATTGATAGGGGAACACTAATCTCCCATTTGAGAGGGTTCTTGTTTATATTCAAGTGGTTTTGATCTAAATCATGCTACTGTTTAACTCAGGCCTGAAGACAGAGTGAGGCTCTGCAGTATTTCAGAGAATAGCTAAGAAAACAATCACTTTGAGATTAAATGATAAATCTGATTTCAGAAACTCATGGAACCTTCAAAAATGAAAAGACAGCGAAGGCAGTACAAGCAGCTTTATGTTACATTTCTGCTATTACTCCTACTACTTGATCCCCTTGGTTTTCTGCATTCATAACAAAGACTGCCCAAGCTTAAGACTCATGGACTTTATGAATGTGCGTTTCTGCATATGGAAACAATTTTTCGGGGACCACAGTGCATTCATCTGAGTTATGATGCTTTACAGGTCAATAGTTGGTATATGACGTTACAGGACAATGCAAATTCCATTGACCTCATCAAATTCTGTATAAGAACATGTCAGGCATAATCTCAGAGAGAGTTAGTAACAGGTTTTCATTGTTGCCACAGGAGAAGATGCATAATGCCTTTGTCCTTACTAGCACACTCAGGTTTATACAGTTTCTTGGTTCTTTTTGTTCTTTGATAGAATTTTTTAACTCATCATGACACAAACGTCTTGATATTAGAAACTCTATGGGTTTAATATTGCTGCATCTTGACCAAGAAGTTCTATTAACTTGTTTCTCAGGTCAAGAAGATACTTAAAATGTTTTTAAAAATGAAAAGGACATGTTGGCTCTATCATGTAGACTGATCACTGTAACTTTTCTCTTGGATTTTTTAGAACTATTTCCAGCTTTTAAATAGGTATAAATCCTTAATGTACTTTAGAGCTTCAATTCTTAAATTTCTTTTTCTAAATACATACAATGGGCAAAAAATTACCACTTTTTAAGATGGAAAAAATGACTTCTGATTTTACGACAAGCTTCAGCTGGACATGACTTCTACTCTGAAAAGTTCATGCTGTTAATACAATGGAAGAGCAAAATAACCTGCAAAAATGCTTACAGGTCAGCATTCTTAAATACAAACTCAGAACATAAGAAATTATATTATGCAAGTAATGAAAATGAAACAAGGAAAAAATTGGGGAAAGAAGAGAACGTAGAGAAAAAGGAAAGTATTGGGGTGGTGAATATATGCATTTTTGTTTCTATTGTCAACATGAATTTAAACCAATCCTATTACAAAACTTGGAGTGAGTATGTGTGTGTTGTGAAAGCAAGTCAGTCTCTTTATGTTCAATGTAATTGACTCCTGTGATCTGTATATACTGCAATCTGGTATTTTATGTGTATTAATCTCTGCAGAAGAGGAAAAAACTGAGATTTTTTTCAGCAGTTACCTTTCTCTTCATGCTTTGAGGTGATGCTTTCCAAAGTCCAAGTTTAAAGCTTTTTTGTTTAAAGTTTAAGAACAATATTACTGTTAGTATTTCATTTGAATATGGAAGGAACAAGAAACACAGTTCTCACATGAAAAACAACTACACTGAACAAAGACACACGTAACTTTTACTTGCCCTGCAGCCTGTGCAGGGTGTCTGGGGTAGAACAATAAATAGTATGGAAAATGACAATTCTCTAGATGAAATCATTGCTTTGCTAGAGACAATGAGTAGTTAGCCACTAACTGTGTTGGGCTGTGATTTCACCTCCTTGTGTCAGTGCCTCCTAATGTAATCTTCCCTCCTTAGTGACAGCTTGTTTGCCAGGCTTGCCTTCAGAAGTACATAATGTTGTTCTTTAGAGATGGCTAGGAGTCTAGTATTTTAAAAGTTCACAAGAAACCTTTTAACACAAAATTCTAAAAGTATCATAGGTGCTAGTAATGTATGTGCATACTCTGGGATTGGCTGTTACTCATGGTCAGAGCTTCATATCACAAATCAAATTCAACCTGATGATCTTGTGTTGCATACGCAAATTCTAAACTTTGTTTTAAAAGTTTTAAAAGAATTGTTTCGTTGGAGATACACTGTCTTGTAAACCAACTGACAAAATGTGGTTTCATAAATCCAAATTTCGGTGACATTGAAACTGAAGGAACTGTCAAAACCTGAAGGAAATTTATTTCATTCATTTCTGCAGACTATGAACACTCAAACATGAAGTGCCCATGCATTGTTTTGTTTGTCCTTTGCAAAAGACTGGATGTTTAATGCAAAAAATTGCATCATCAAATTTTAAATTTGAAATATTAATTTCATGAATTGTACGTATAACTTAAAGGTTACTATGGTAACATTAAGTCATGCATTTTTCAGATACTTTAAGTAATAGTTATGTAATGAACAGACTTGACTAATTATCAAAGTACTGTATGCAAAGTAGGTAAATTAATGTTATGACAATTTGTGGACCCAGTTCAGCATGCAGTGATTGGTTTAAGTTCCTAACTGAAACTGTTTGCCCGTGATTTTTGTACTTAAGGCATTTATATACATATAGTGAATTTTCTGAATGTAGCTATCAGAAGTGCTAATAGATATAATGTTACTAATTGTGTCTTTGAAACCTGTGGATATGAAGATACAGTGTCCCTATTGTCATCATCTTTATTATATTGCCTAGTGGATGCAGCTCTTGGGTATGCATGTTTTAATGCATCTAGAGATTTTTAAAGTGTAGAGGAGGTGGATGTTTAATTATGAAGATGCAGAATGAACAGAATCAATTATGGAATAGGAAGCTGTAAGAAACGATGAGCTCTATTTTTGTCTCTTCCAGGGTGCAACTGTTGCAGATTTAGGTGGAAGAGGGGGGGTTCTTCTTAAGACATGTGAATACTCCATGTGCAATTTTTAACCTGAAAGGCTAAACTGATTTTCTGTTTTAAAATCTGAAGTTACAGGAGATATAACTTCAAAGTGAATCAGAGCTATGTTTATCCCTCTTATATGTCAGAGTTTAAGTGCAATGTTTTATGTATACAGTCATCATGACAGTTAAAAAGGCTATAAAGAAAAGCAATTATATAATTGCTTTAAAGAATTAAGTAGCAGGGATAAAGGCTTTTAGAAACTACAGAGCAGTTTTAATAATTATATCACCTGAAGTCAAGATGCAAAATTATGTCCTAATTATTTGCAATGAGTAATTATCTATAAAGTTATAAGCTTTGAAAGATTTTATGAGAGGGTGGGGGAATTCTTTGATTATTTTTTTTCCCCACATACTCTAAAACAACACCCCATCATTTTCTATTTTAGCAGTTTCCACAACTTAAACATTAAATTCTTATTGTTGCTTTCTGTTATATTAGTAGTGTGTGTTTTGCAATTCTAATCTTCACGTTTTTCTTTCTTTATCGCCGAAGTAGGCCTTTTGAAGCCAGGGAATTTTTCATAGCAATATTGACAGTGTTCGCATTTGCATGATGACAGCCAAGGAATGGAGCAGTAATTTTTGAAATTGCAGAAGTATTTAGAACACTGATAAAAGCTGAAATATATTTTTGATGGATTGAAGTTAAGCATACATGATTTTTCCTGCTGTCAAAAGGCTCTGAATTTAGTGAATATTTGCCTGCTGTGAGAATGCAAGATTAACATCACAACCATCACCCGGGCACCCAAACCCTGCAATTTAATAGCTTTTTAGGTTCTTTCCTTTTTCTAAACAGCAATTAATCTCATTTTAGTACAATTTTCTCGTTTCTGAAGTCGCTCATTGAATCGCTGTTTTGTTCATATTTGGCTTCAGCTCCTCTGCATAGTCATTAAAGTCCCAATTAATGTCACCTTTAGCTGAAGAGTACTCATTTTTATTGAGAAAATGACAGTTGCTGCCATGAGTAGTGCAGTGTAATATACATTAATTGCCCTGTAACACTGGTAATTACGAGTTTTTCAAGCCTCTCAGTAAACTGTCATGCCTAGACAAGACTGTGCTAAAATAGATTACTCATTAGGGAGACCTGTCCTGTTTTCTGGTGGGTTCTTAGTGTTGGTTTAAAAAAAATCTTGAGTTTGAACAAATAGTTGCCAAAAGCAATTTCCTACAACAACATGTCTGTGTTCAGTTTTCCAGCCATCACTTAAGCCTGTGGTCAGCAAACAGACAGGGTGCTGTGGACTCTGGAGATGTCAAGATTTCAATGTTTATTTAGGTGGATCACAAGAATAAGCTTAGCAATTCGTAATTCAGTGCTTCATATGGATGTTATTAAAGCTACCTTTTTCAGTGTTGTGTTTATAACAGGTCTACCTGACATTTTAGAAGACCAGTCAACATTATCAGTACTTTATGCTCCAAAAGACTTTAACACAGTACTACAGACTGTCCAGTGAGTTGGAATTACTAAATCCATTCTCAAATAATTCTTATGTAGGAACAGCAGGGATTATGTTGTAGATTATGTGGAATAATTATCAGATCTTTCAGGAGCTGTATGGCATTGCAAAGTGTTTTGTTTTTTTTTTTAAATTAGAAAGAGAAGGTGGAAAGAATTTGGTTAATATTGTGACCCCCTCTGAAAATGAGGCTTTAATACGTATATTGTTAGAAGACCCACCTGCTGATTGACTTGGGATATTGTGGGAAGCAAGTTCTTAATTTCAGAAGGAATGTATTTCACTGCTTCCTCTTTCTGTCTCCCTCATATTTAGTGTTTGTTTTTAAGGACAAAATAGTCTCCTTTATAGCTCGTTGCGGCACTGAACTGACAAAAGAAAACCTTTGTTTTATCTTTGTTATAACACCTGCTTTAGGCAATCTGCTCTTCTGTGCTCTCTCTAAATGAATTTTGTCACAGCCTTCCATATTCTCTTGTGGTGATGAGCTAATGAAAGTAGATAGTACAATTTGTGCTGACCAGGTAGCAACTGCCAGCTTGCAGCTGAGGATAGTTTAAAGAAATAAATAAAATATAGCATTATATCACTGATTTATCCATTACATGACATTAATAGTGAGAAACCTTGGTGTGTTTATCTGTTTGTATTGGTGTGCATTTATCGAATTGTTTATGACAAGACTAATTGGGGTAATTGTAGACACTGAAATTACCTGTCAGCTATATGTAACCACACTCCCTTTCTTTCTGACAAATGATGACAACTGAGGGACCCCGTAGCATTACTCATGATGGCTTTTCGAGTGGTAATAAGGACAATAGGGGCCCTGGCTAATTTGACATGGACAGCCTTCACAACAAGAAGCCAGCTAAATGACTTGTCAGTAGGGGAAAGAAGTCAGAAAAGTAATGGAGTCCCCCATGGCGCTCTGACAGGGAGATGAGGCAATTTCAACGGAAAGTGAAAAGGCTTCAGTTTGTCAAGTATTTAGAACAATCAGAGAACAGCTAGAGGCTGGAACCTGACAATAAATTTGTGAACCATGGTAGCAGTTTCATATAGGTCAGTTATTTCATAATAGCTGTGAAGCTTTCAGAGGTTTCTGCTTTCGTAACATACTTCACATCAGCCAACTGGTGCTTTGTCACCTTAAATTTGTGCTTCACTTTACACAGTAGGAATAATGGTTAAGGTTACAGAGGAACGGCAGTGTAAGACAGCATGATTCGCAGACACCAATCTGTTGAAAAATAAACAAAAATTTAGATAGTAATAGTGTGATTGCATCCATTACAAGCTAGCGGTGTTAACATGTTCTTTATGATTTTGGCCGGCACCCTTTTTATGGATAAGTGAAGTACTTTATTTCTCATGGACAAAACTAATAAAACATAAGCCCCTGTTCCTATCCTTTCACCCTACTGTACATAGTTAAAATTTCTTAAGGTTCATTTCCTGCTGCTTGCTCTTGAAATGTATTCCAGTTCTACAGTTTTGACATCTATTGAGACACTGTAACTGATGACACAAAAGGAGAATCTCTGATTTTTTTTTTAGAGTGCTCAGCAGAATATGATGTTCTTAAGGATTTAAAAAAAAAACCCAACCTTCCAGAATTAAATACCAGTTCTGTGTCCCACTGATAGTAGGTCTTTTTATCTGTGGCTTCATGAGACTGTTTGGTGGTTTGGGGTTTTTTTTACATATCAATGGTTCTTACCTATTTATTTGCATTGAGATAAAAAGTCAAAGTATGATTAAAGCATCACCTTCAGTACTGTACTGTGCCTTCTGAATTCCTGACACAGGCTCCTGAATTCCTTAAAAGTGTTTATGGATTGAGCACAGATTTAGTGAGAAGTATCAACTTGTCCTTTTTGGCAGTGATTGTTTTGTTAGAAAATAGGATTGAATATATTCATTTTAATGTTTTGCTTATGGTCTGATTCCTTCATTTTACCAAATGTCCTGTTTCTTGCAGATTTTAAAGCTAGTGCAGCAACTGTTTTTTTGAGAACCGTGTGGATTCTAGCTTTTTTAATAAGTGCTTCAAGATGTCTCATTGCATGACCAACACATTTCTTGACCTGGTCTTACTAAATTTAGTTACATAAACATTTTCTCCCCGCTTCTTGCTCATTTAAATGTATAGCATAGAGTTTTCTCTCTTCTTAAAGGTCTTAGAATAGAAACTTTCTGTGCCATATTTAAAAAGTAAGACTGCTTCGTTGACATGAATCCTGCTCCCCCACCCCCGTCCATAACCCTTTCATCATTTTTTTCAGAGTTACGCTCTTACTCTTTGAGTCTCATCACTCAGATTTGAAGGAATCTTAATTTAGGCCAGCCAGGAACTTGGCCCTTGATTCCCAATACCTGAACATTTCAAAACTATATTGCATTTCTTGTGTTGTAGTGATTTTGTCAAGGAAATATCTTGGTAAATTGAAGGAGCTTGTCATTCTGCAAGATGGGCCGTTGAGTCTGAAGTTATAAATGTAGTTCCCCTCTTCACAAAAAAAAAACAAAAACCCCTATGAGGTGATCATTTAAACATGGTATGTCCACACCTGAATCTCCTTTATTCTGGTTGCCTGTCCTGCACATGTTCATCTAAGTTTGCCAAATATTCTACCTAGTTATTTTCTAAGATGTTTCTCCAGCAGAACTAAAGAAATTATCAACATGTGCTAAAGTGTCTATTAATACATGACTCCATGGCTGGTGTGACCACCACAGTTCTGGGTTTTTCAATAATGAGATGGCCTATGTGGCACCAGGCTTGCTGGTGTCAGATGGGATTCACTTTTCTCAAAGGGGGAAGAGGGTCTTTGCTCACAAGCTAGTGGGGCTCACTGACAGAGCTTTAAACTAAACTTAAAGTGGGAGGGGGATAATATCAGGCTTGCCTGTGACAAGCTGTGGGATGACACGCCAAGCTTAGAGGGCCAGGGTGCTAGCCAGGGCCCTCAGCCTGTTGCTCTGAGAAGTGCTGGCTACACTGCAGCACACTTGAAGTCTTACAGAGATGAGCCAGGGGCTCCTGAGGTAGTAGGAGCCAACAAGGAAACAACAGTGAAATACCTCAAAGGGATTCAGGGGTGTTCCTCTAAGGAGGTGGCACGGCTGACAGTGCAGCTGAAGTGCCTCTACACCAATGCGTGCAGCATAGGCAACAAACAGGAGGAGTTGGAAGCCACCGTGCTGCTAGAAAGCTCCAACCTAGTTGCCATTACTGAGACTTGGTGGGACAAATCCTATGACTGGAATGCGGCTATTGATGGCTACAGGCTGTTCAGAAAGAACAGGCGAGGAAGGAGGGGCAGAGGCATTGTCCTCTACAACAACAAATGGATAGAGTGTGAAGAGCTGTCTCTGAAGAATAGCCACGAGCAGGTTGAAAGCTTATGGGTAAGAATCAGGGACCAAGGCAACAAAGGGAACCTTGTGGTTGGTGTTTACTACAGGCCTCCCAATCAAGGGGAGCCTATTGACAAAGCCTTACTCCCATCTACAGGAGGCATCATGCTCACAGGCTCTCGTCCTGCTGGGGGACTTCAACCACCCCGACATCTGCTGGAAAAGTAGCACAGCGAGCTATAGGCAATCCAGGAGACTCCTGGAATGGACTGAGGATAACTTCTTAAGCCAGGTAATAGACAGCCCTACCAGAGGGGATGCGATACTGGACCTGTTGGTCACCAATGCAAGTGAGCTAATCAGTGACGTCAAGACTGGGGGCAGCCTGGGCTGCAGTGATCATGCACTAGTGGAGTTTGCAGTCCTGAGGGATCTCAGTCAGGTGAAGAGTAAAGTCAGGACCCTGAATTTTAGGAAAGCAAAATTCCAGCTCTTCAAGGAGTTAGTCAATAGGACTCCCCTGCGAAACTGCCCTCGGGAACAAGGGGGCAGAACAGAGCTGGCAGATCTTTAAGGACACTTTCCATAGAGTGCAAGAGCTCTCGATCCCCAGGTGTAAGAAATCAGGAAAGGAAGGCAAGAGACCGGTGTGGATGAGCCAAGACCTGCTGGTCAAATTAAAGGGCAAGAGGGAAATGCACAGGCAGCAGAAGCAGGGACAGGTATCCTGGGAAGAGTATAGGGATGCTGCTTGGTTGTGTAGGGATGGGGTCAGGAAGGCCAAGGCACAGCTGGAGCTGAACTTGGCAAGGGATGCAAAGAATAATACGGGCTTCTATAGGTATATCAGCCAGAAAAGGGAGGTCAAAGAAAGTGTGGCAAGACTGGCAAACTGATAACAGACAAGGAGAAGGCTGAGGTACTCAACAACTTTTTTGCCTCAGTCTTCACTAGCAATCTCTCTTCCCACACCTCTCAAGTGGATGGAATGCAAGACAAGGACTGTAGGAGCAAAGTCTCTCCCACTGTAAGAGAAGATCAGGTTCGTCACCACCTGAGGAACCTGAATATACATAAGTCAGGGGGACCTGATGAGATGCATCCCAGAGTCCTGAGGGAATTGGCTGAGGTAGTTGCCAAGCCACTCTCCATGATATCTGAAAAGTCATGGCAGTCAGGGGAAGTCCCCGGTGACTGGAAAAAAGGAAACATTGCACCCATTTTTAAAAAGGGTAAAAAGGAGAACCCTGGGAACTACCAATCTGTCCGCCTCACCTCTGTGCCTGACAAGATCATAGAATGGATCCTCCTAGAAGCTATGCTAAGGCACGTGGAGGACGGGGAGGTGGTTTGAGACAGCCAGCATGGCTTCACCAAGGGTGAGTCCTGCCTCACCAACCTAGTGGCCTTCTGTGGTGGAGTGACTACATCAGTGGACAAGGGAAGAGCTATGGATGTCATCTCTCTGGATTTCTGTAAGGCCTTTGACATGGTCCCCCACAACATCCTTCTCTCTAAATTGGAGAGATACATATTTGATGGATGGACTGTTCGGTGGATGAGGAATTGGTTGGATGGTCGCATCCAGAGGGTAGTGGTCAACAACTCAGTGTCCAGATGGATATCGGTGACAAGTGGTGTCCCTCAGGGGTCCGTATTGGGATCAGTACTGTTTAGTATCTTCATCAGTGACATAGACAGTGGGATCGAGTGCACCCTCAGCAAGTTTGCAGATGACACCAAGCTGAGTGGTGCATTTAACATGCCTGAGGGATGGGATGCCATCCAGAGAGACCTAGACAAGCTTGAGAAGTGGGCCTGTGTGAACCTCATGAGGTTCAACAAGTCCAAGTGCAGGGTCCTGCACCTGGGTTTGGGCAACCTGCGGTGTCAATACAGGCTGGGGGTGAAGGGATTGAGAACAGCCCTGCCAAGAAGGACTTGGGGCTACTGGTGGATGAAAAGCTGGACATGAGGTGACAATGTGCACTCGCAGCCCAGAAGGCCAACCGTATCCTGGGCTGCATCAAAAGCAGCGTGGCCAGCAGGTCGAGGGAGGTGATTCTGCCCCTCTGCTCCGCTCTGGTGAAACCCCACCTGGAGTACTGTGTCCAGCTCTGGAGTCCTCAGCACAGGAAAGACATGGACCTGTTGGAGCGAGTCCAGAGGAGGCCACAAAAATGATCAGAGGGCTGGAGCACCTCTCCTGTGAGGAAAGGCTGAGAGAGATGGGATTGTTCATCCTGGAGAAGAGAAGGCTCTGGGGAGACCTTATAGCAGCCTTTTAATAAAGGCGTCTTATAAGAAAGATGGGGACAGACTTTTTAGTAGGGCCTGTTGCAATAGGACAAGGGGTAATGGTTTTAAACTAAAAGAGGGTAGATTCAGACTAGATATAAGGAAAAAGATGTTTACAATGAGAGTGTTGAAACACTGGAACAGGTAGCCCAGAGAGGTGGTAGATGCCCCATCCCTGGAAACATTCAAGGTCAGGTTGGACGGGGCTCTGAGCAACCTGATCACGTTGAATATGTCCCTGCTCATTGCAGGGGGGGTGGACTAGATGACCTTTAAAGGTCCCTGCCAACCCAGACTATTCTGTGATTCTATGATTCTATGCATATAATTGTTTCATTGCTAGTAACTGCCTTCAATACTTCACTGACTTTGTTAGTTCATCTTATCTCACCTTGGCTTTCCAAGAGATCTTTTTAGGGTGAGAGCTGGTTTTTATCACCTCTTCTTCCTCCCTCTCTACCTCCATATGCCCTAATGTGCTTTGGTGCTTAAGTATTGTTATCCAGACCTTGATCAAAACGAAAAGCCGATGTAGTCTATTTTCACTCTCTGCTGTCTGCAGTCCAGCTGCACAACTGCTAAAGTCAACAGTGGCATCCAAATGGTTGAAATTCTAGCTACATTTATTTCTTTACTTTTTTTACGTATTTAAATTAAACAAGATTTTGATTAATTACTAAATACAAAATTATCTGAAAAGAGCAAATGTAAAAATTATATCATTAATTCATAGCAAAATACGGGCAAATTCAAACCTGGCAAAGGAAAGGCAGGCATGGCCCACATTCTTTTTAATGCATGCTATGCAAATCCTGGTCTTACAGGTCGCTATTTTGTTTGGAAGCTGTGTTTTTCCAGTGGATAAAAGATATTTGTTATTATATTCTTTTCCATTTTGTGACTTATTGCTTGAAAAACAATAATAAAAAAATCAACACCTAAAGAAAGATTAAGAAGGGAATCGAAATTAAATGTTCAGCGTTTAGGCAAATCTCTTTCTTTGAAAGTATCTTAAATGGGTAGTGTTTCAATGGTACCAGGAGTTTGCGAGACTGTATCACAATGTAGTGGCGATACCTTGATCTTCCAATGTTGCTGGTTGAAAATTTTCCCTCATAACACCTTTTATATCTTTCCTTCAATAAGAGATTTCATTACTAAGTTTGATTTAGGAGGTATTTTCAGTGCTTTTATCACATTTAGTTACTGGTCTTGGAGGAAGAGGACTTCTTCATTTTTTATTTTTTTCAAGGCAAATGCCTATTTTATTTATTGCAGAAGATATTAGAGCTTTGAAGGACTGACAGAAGTTATGCCTTGTGGCAAGAAGCATCTATTCATAAAAGAATGAGGACAAATTAGTTCTGATTGAGGAAATAGAAGAATATTTCTTTATGCAGTAGATTAATTTAACTAAGCTTTTATAAAAATCACAGACTTAAAAAAAATCATGACAAGACATTCCTTATAAAAGTTGTATCAAGACTAAACTGAATAATATTTGTGGCAACTTGAATTCAATAATTTTACTCTTCAATAAAAGTAAAAAGGAAAATGCTGAGTAAATTCTGAAAGGCATTAAATAGATATATCAAAGTTTTGCATCTAACCTGACTTAAACAATGGAGACTGTTTTCCATTACCAGACCTTTGAATACTTGCCAAGTTTCTGTATTGCTATGTACTTACGACTTGTCATAAATACTGTTGTTATATAATGGTGCATAGGTCTACTGTTAGTATATTCCAAAATGTGACATAAAATCAGTGCAGAAAATATTTAAATGGTGCTTTACTTTTTTTTTTTTTTTCATGTAAAGGTATGCAGAAATAGTACAAATCTGTTTCTTCAATACCTGTCTCAGTCTGACTAAAGTATAACCAATACAGCCAATGACAATCTCAATTCCTGTATTGAGTATTCCTGGAATAGAAATGCTGACCAGAATCATGTATACCAAAACTGCAAACAGGTCTTTGCATATCAATTATATTTCTACTGCAGGAGATACTGCTGCATGGGTTTAGGGAATGTCCATGTCATAATTCTGGGTTTGCTTAAATATTAAGTCTTCTGCAAATATAAAACCCTTTCCACCTATACTCTGCCCATTACTTTGAATTTGTGAAATTATAGTGAATAATAGCAGATTATAGTTCTCATGGCTACTAAAGCAGATTTTTCTAAGTTCACAGCCATTAGGAAAATGTCCTGCTCTGTCCTATTCCTTTATTAAGTCGTAGAAGGAAATGTTTTTGCAGAAGTACAATACCACGTTCAATGCATAAATGCAGAGCTCCTTTATACAAAAAAATATATTTAAGACCTTTCATGCAGTGTAATGCTAACTGCCCATTCTACATTCCTGCAATGTATTTACTTTATTTATGTATTTTATTATAATATTATTGTATTTATTTATTACACTGCCTGTGTCATTAGCAGGTATAAATAAGTGATGAAAAATCTAGGGTAGTATGTAGGTTGAAAGATCAGTCGCTTTACACAGAGAAGAAGTAAATATATTTAGGTGTGATTGAACTACATATAACCAATGCTTCGTATGTTTTCACTAACAATTTTAATTGCAGAAGAAATTAGAATTGTGTGAACTGCACTTGTCCAATGTGTAGTCTTAATATCCTCTCAACCATCTATTCCAATAATTATAATAAATTTCATTAGCTTTCTCAGCATGTTCTTTCCTTTCTCTGAAAACTAAGGAAATAGGTTGACCATGAATTTAATAGACACTGGGACTCTAAAATCAGGAGAAGCTTCTTCCAGAATAAGGGAAAAAACAAAAGTCACTTTTCCTGTCTGGACATCCAGTCGGAGATGGAGATTAAGCTAACATGTTCCATGCTTAAGTATCAAAAAGAGATAGTCTTTTTAGTGGAAGGTAGTTTAACTTTTCTATTTCCTCTTTTTAGTTTCTTTAACCTAGTATTGTCGTCTTTGACTCATCCAAGTGGAGCAGTTTATTTCCTACTCAAGCTTCCATCTAAGTCTAAAAACTGGAAATGCAAGGGATAAGCGTATGTATGCAAAAAGCTGTAGTTAGCTAATTATTTCATAGTTAATTGAGATGGAAGAAATATATGTATATATGTAGATACATTTATTGTTAGTGCATAATTGTAAAACCGTAGTAAGTGAAAATCTGCATGGGTATTACAAGCATCATCATTTTATTATCAAATGTAAAATCTCAACACTGACCTGAGATGCTGGTAGTAATTAGTAACTGGATCACTAGGTCTCTCTGTCAATTTTACTGTACACTTGATCATTCCATGATAACCAAAAAGGGTGTATGGATTTTGGTTTATGGAGAGTCCAGATTCATGTGTAATGTCTAGAGTCACATACAAGTACCTGTAAAAGATGACATGAAATAAATTAACCTGGTTAAATGATGGCATCTGTGAAAAGTCTGTCCTAGTTACTGTATGTAGGGTTAAACTGACATTCCAGCAGCTGGCAAAGCTTGTTACTCTAATAATTGGAAATAATCAATACAGGAACTATTGGAAATAATTAACTGCATTTAGGAATATTATTGATGACCAAAATGCCATTTGCTATTTTTATTGCGTTTTATTGTATTTAGATTGTAATTTAACTACCTTCTAATTAGTTTTAACTTAGCTCAATTGGAAGTAGTAAAACCTACTTATCTAATAAGTGACACATGTCATAAAGAAATATACAACCTCCTCATTTCCCCTAGGTCAGTCATCCATGAACTAATTAACTGAATTTTTGTTT
Source organism: Harpia harpyja (assembly GCF_026419915.1). NCBI lineage: Eukaryota > Metazoa > Chordata > Aves > Accipitriformes > Accipitridae > Harpia > Harpia harpyja. The sequence continues at coordinate 48,711,357 of NC_068942.1, read as the reverse complement.
CCCCAGTTTTCTGAAGAAAAGCAATACAATTGAATTTGTCTTTTTCCTCCTCCCCAAAGCAAAACACAGAAACAAGCTTTTTTTTTTCCCTAGCTGCATTCTTAACTGTTAAAATATCCTAAAGCAGTCGATCATGTTGCATTTTAATTTCCAAGCCATGTGTTGTATTAGTGAAACGCACATGTTACTGATTTGAGCTGAAAGTTCTCAGTCTGTTTAGCAGAACACCAGGCTGGCACGAACAAGGTCCTTGCTAGGTCAAAGGCCTGAAGTTGACATCTTTCTTAAATCTTACTTTTGTGAAAACTAGAAGCACAGGTCAGGGCAGCTAGCTGATGGCATTGCCTCTTGCAACCACTGATTAGATTAGCTCAACATTTATCAACTACACAGAGACTAACACTTAACCTTTTAACTGAAGAGTTTTGATGTATCCTTATTTTTTAATGAGGGTGTTATTGTCCCAAAGTGTCCCTTAAAACTTTAGTGCAGGTTTTTTCTCCCATTAGCTGACTAATAGGCTTTAAATGCTTTATAATTCAAAGTGCAGTGTTTATAATTGTGCTTTGTTTTGAGGGCAGAGATTGAGTAATTTTGCTCTAGGACAATTTATTCTAAATATTATTATCATATCTGTTCAACACTAAGATTTTACTTGTATCTGTTCCATTAATCTAGATATCAAGATGTAATTTATAGCTAGCTTGAGTACTAGCTGGTTTTTATCCTAAATCATTAACTGAGAAATATTTACAATTGAAGTTTTCCTTAGAAAACATGCAGTAACTTACGGCTTTGAATTTACCTAATTATCTGTTACTCTTTCTTAGTACGGAGCCTGACCACCTGAGTTTTGAAAACTAATTCACATCTCTACAGGGAGCAAAGTTGCCCGTGATTCCACATCTAGCAGGCTGGATTGAAGGTTTTCCTTCTCTGTTGGAATTTGGGGCCTATAAGGGATATATTTTGTCACTTACAAGTGTGGGCATTACAAAATACTCCAAAAAATACTGCCACCAGAGACCTAAAATAATCCTGAATTTACAGACTGTTTGGAAGAGTTGCAGCTCTTGCTATGAGAAACCAGCAGGCAGGTAACAAAATACCAGGAGCATGGCAAATGCAGGATTGCACTATTTCTACACAGGCAACACCAAGATCTCGGTGCCGTACTGAGGTGAGCCGCAGGTGGCTGGGGACTGTAGTCACCACAGATCTGAATCGGGGTCTTCCGAGTCCCAGGAGTGGCCGAAACAGATTGCAGCAGTGGCAAACCGTGACCTAACACTGGGGTATCAACAATCTAGATATAAAGAAAACTGAAATAACATTGTGAGTATTCCCTAGTATAGTATCTATAGATAGTATGCTAGCAACAAGAGGAAATAAAAGCAATAGGTCACAAATCAAAAAGCTTTTCCATACTGCTTTTACTTGGGAATGTTTCTATTAAGTAGTAGCATTAACTAACTTCTGTCCAATGTGGTTTAGTTTTGTAAATCCTGACAGCCAGGTTTTTTACCATGAGCAGCTGGGGACACAGCATCTATTACTGCCCTTTGACTCCATGTGTGTTACTTTTTATTGCAAAGGTCAGCTAGATACAGGTTTCCTTAGGACCCCAGCATCAACAGTCTGCGTTAGGTGTGAGGGACTTGATTAGCACATGGGTGTGTGTGACCACATTTATGTATCGCCTACTGAATGCACTGTCAGCAATAAAGAGGACCATCAGTGGGCTAGAATAGTATCTGCTGCTTCTCCAGCTTAAAAAGAAGTATAAAAAAATCCAATGTGAACGATTACTGTCTCTCATTTCCTTTGAAATATCTGGAATGGGAATTTCTACAAAGGGAGGGAGGCCCAATTCAATAACAGGTTGATTTGGAGGGTAGGTCTTCTTCATTACTAGCGACATTCTTATCTCCTTATGTTAATGTGATGTCAGTAAAGAAAGACTCAGGTGTGTGAAAGTAAACTAGAAAATGTACTGTATGGTTTCTATTTTGAAATGTGAGTTTGTAAACACCACAGAGAACACTAATGTTTCCTGGAAAGAAAAAAAAAGGTGGGGAGAAATTCCTGCTTATGTACTTCTGATTTCTTCCAACCAGTTTTGAGAAGCAGCAGTATTTTCAGTCTGGTTTTCACCTGCCTTTAGGCTATGCACTTCAGCTCCATGCCCTAACTCCAGCCTGGGTATTCTATGGCAGACTACCATATCCATACCTGTGAAAGCAAAATGTTCTTGTTGTGGTCCCACTAGTAAAAACATTGATCTTGGAGCAGGATTCCAACATCTGGGGGTGGAAGGGTAGCCTGACAGGAGTAACTGAACAGATCAAGACACGACTTAATACCAAACATAAAAGTTTCATTAATCTGGAAGAGAAACAGCAGAAGAGAGACTTGCATTTTTTATTGCTGAGTCTCATGTTATCTAGTCATACGTCAACAATTTATTTTCCTGCTTAAATTAACCCTTTGATATAGCCAGAAGACTTAAAAAATGAGACCCTATTTTGAATCAGTCGTGTTATTCAAAGCAAACTGTTTCCTAAAAACATTGTTTCCTAAAATTTAATTATATGCTCTTTAGAAGATGTTTCCTAAAATTTAATTACATGCTCTTTAGAAAATGTTTAGACTTAGCACTCACTTCAGTCTCACTGTAGACTACAAAGTCAATTTGAATATCATTTATTATATTTGAAAGTGGTTATTTTATTGTTAGCAAGTGAAACGTAAAACAGACAACATGTTTAGGTTTAGTCAAACTGTGGTTAGTGGAAATTAATTTACCGCTCTCTAAGTAAATTGAAGTAGTTTGAAACTGCCCAGATCCTGGAAATTAATAATCTTGTTCTATGAAAAACAAGCTCAATATGATGAAAGCTAGGTTTAAAAACCGTGGATGTGTTCTGTAGCTAACATAAAATGGTGGAGCTTCATTGTTGTCCCTGGAGCTATCTGGTCTCGTTTCAGAACACCAAGTGTAATGGTAAAAAAACATTAAAATAGAAATTCGCTTCTATAAGCTAACATTATTTTATCACATAGTAAGAAAACAAGACAAATTTACACTGTTTTTAGTGTTATACATTCATTCAGGAAAAAAAAAAGTTTGGTTGGATTTATTGATATATTAAAGTAACTCTTGTCTGCTTCTCAGCACTTCCCCTTGGTATCAGTTAATTTTTTAAAATATTTTAAAGATGGTAGGTTGTTGTCAGATTTATATTATTTTATATTATTTTACATTACATTACATTATATTATATTGCTTCCTGTTCACAGAAACCACAAAAACTGTAACAGTAAATACAGTATTTTACCACTCTATATTATATCAACATTATTTTTAAGATTGCATTCTGGTTTTAGGAACAGCAACTTTCTTTTATTTACAGTAGGTAGGACAGTGGGCACATGGTTATTTCCAGCTGAATACATTAAATGGTTCTACAACGTGCATGTGCTAAAAGGTGTATGGAGTTTGAATGTCTTTATATACTTCAGTATTGGTGGATAACCAACATGATAAGGTTGGAACTTTCAGAGATACTGAACATTTCATATTTCAACAATTTAGATTGTCTACTAATCTATCCTGTGAAACGAGGTGAGTATGTGTACCAAGTCTCAAGCTAGACTTCTCTTACAGTGAATATTTACTGACTTTGGTTTAAATGTATATTATTTAGAAGATACTGAACAGTCTTATACTTTCCTCCTTAAAGCAACTAAAGTATTATCCTCCAAATTAAGCACTTTAGGTGCTCAGACACTTTCTGTAGAGGAAAAAAAAAGTGCAGTCTGCAGCACATCTTGTCTGTTTTGTCCCAATATATCCAAGAGTAAGTGGGCTAAATATGAGCAAATACATTTTTCTCTAGGTACATCAGAGGTTAAACAGCTAGGAGAAAGCTATTTAAGCTTAAGGATAGTAATAGAACACAAAAAACATCTCTACCCATTGATAAAATCAGACTAACAAATTGAGAGTTTTGGCCAGGAGAGTAATAAAGTTCCAAGCTAGTTTTCCAGACTGGTTAGTGAAAGCAAAAAACTATTTTGCAATGAGCTTCAGTCAGTGTGTGAAAAGCAAAGAGTGGCTGTTTTTTTGCCAGGCTATAAATGTATTATAAAAATACCCATTTTAACAGTGCTTTCCATATTTTTTTATTCTTAAAAGTCAGTCATTCAGAAAATATGCAACTTTCTCTTTACTCAGCTCAATGTCTTGCTAAATTCAGCTTATCCTGTAATAAAAGTTGTGTTACAATATTCATGTTGATTTTGCACATATGGAATCAACTTCTACACTGAAAATAAGTTGTACGATCTGTCTGGTTTACAAAACAAATAAAAATAAAAAATACCCCCAAACAAATAATTTGCATTCCTTTTATGCTTTGTATTGAAGTCCTGATGAAACTAATTCTAAAAAGAAAGCATTTACCCTCATGGAATTCAGGTAAATCCCATGAAACTGTAATGAAAATCAGTCACACTTTGCTCTGAGAAGGGCAAATTATTTGTATTTATCCTATACTTTTCCTTAATCAATTTAATAAATTTATACTTCATATTTTTGGGGGCGGGGAGAAACAAACCTTATTCCTTTAACACAGATTGTCCAGAAGGCAAAATTTATGGATTAGAAAGCGGGGATGGTGCACAGAGTTGGTTGTAAAGTTACTCAAGTCTCACTACATTTGCCTTGTCATGAGGAAAAACAAAATCTAGCCAAGATTAATTTAGCACAGGGCATCCTATCATGAGCATACTCTCTCTCACCTATATATACATATATATTCATGTATATGTAAACATCTGTATAACTATGCCCCTTTTTTATGTTACTACAGCAATACATAAATCATCAGGTTAGCTCTATCTCTGAGCTTATTCCCCAGGAATCCTTTCACATATAATTTATAAACAACTTTAAGTTAAAAGACAACAGAGTGAAGTGCAAAATAAATATTGGGTTAAAGTTGTATGGCTGAAAATGTTTCATTTGTTATGAAACTTGCCTCCAGTTTTGGGGGAGGGGGGGGCCTATTTTCTACTTTTTAAGTTTGGCTTGTTTTAATATATAGATCAGCCTTGCATTTATGGAGGTCTAAAAGTGGATAGCATTGTTCATGGAAAACAAAGTACTACTAATAATAATTTTTTGGTGTCTTTTAACATTTCCTGTCAGCTGAGCTATTAAAGCTCAGCCATTAAAGTAGACCTCTCAGAAGATATATGCATGCCTGAGTGTATTAACAAAGATAAGCAAGTACTAAAAATCTGAAGAGCTTCATCAGATTGCAGTGGAGATAAATACATTTATGCCAAAACATTCCTTTTGGTTATCAGATATCAAAATGACCTATTTATTTGATTTCTTATAGTATTCTTTCCTTTATTTAAAAATAATAATTGTCACTCCAGAAAATTTGTTTAGGAATTTTTTGTTAGCTCTGGGGGTGGTTTTGGACAGAGAAGAAAGTTTTCATAAGTGTCAACATTCCAGCTACAAAAGTCAAAGTGAAATGTCTGCTTCAGTTCAGCTGAGAATATATCAATTATTTGGGTGAACTCAAAATGTTTTCTTTCATGTAATTTTTAATAAAGCAACAACTTCAGTCCTGCAATGCACTGTATTTAATGTGGATTGCTGTTTTGGCTCTGGAGGATCATATCTCCTGCTACTTTTTTTTATAGTACATCATTAGTTGAGGGAGTCTAGCCACATTCCAACATGTTAAAAGAAAGGTGGGGGGGGAGACATTTAATGCTGAAATATCCTTCAGCAAACTAAAATGAAAAATTTCTTCTTCAAAAATTTCAAGTGTTTCATTTTGATCAAAAATGACTAAATTTTAATGTTGCTAAATCAAAACGTAGTTGAGTTCCTTTGTTGTGGTAACCTCTGCCTTAAAACTCTTCATTTTTAGTCTGATGTCAAATTGAATGTTAAGGGTTGAGTTTCCAGATTTTGCTCAGCCAAATAGTGGTACAGTGCATTGTGCACTGCTTCTCTGGTGTCTGTACGGTTGGGAATAACAACTGCAAAAAGTAACTTCCTGGGACCAAGCTGAATTCTGAGAGCATTCCAGTTACAGCAGGGTTTTATTAGAAGAAGTGCTGTTTACTAGAGATCCATCTGAGATCACCAAGTCACTGGTAACAGTAACTGTGAAGAGGCATCTAATGTCTATCCCTGACTTCTTAGTAAGAAAGACCGATAATCCTTAGATGTGATTAGTAACTGGTAATTGCAATTTTTTAAAATTCTGAAAGCAGCTTTTTTCTTGATTTTATTGAATTTCTGGGAGTGCATTACAAAGAAGCATTCATGACCTACTGTTACATCCACTACCGACAAGTCATGCATGACAAATATAATTCATGATTATGAATTATGTAGAATTCATGATTATTTAGTAATTCTATATAATTGTGTTTGCATCTTATCCTGTTTCTTGTATTGATGTCAAATTGTGATATAAAAGACAAATGGAGTTGCTGATCAATGACTAAAATACATGCTGATATAATCAAAATGGCATAAGAACTGAGGATCCATTAAGTACGGATCGTAATGTATGCCAAAAATTAAAATACACAACTGTGAGATGTTTTAGTGTCATGAGAGATTTCAGTGCATCTGTTTACCTTCCATTCATGTAATGGAATCATGAATGAGATGGAATGCTTCAAAACGGGAAAAAATCAGAATTAGTAAACAAGATTATATATCAAGAAAAGAGTAATTTTTTTTCATTAATGTTTTTTCTTCATTTTAAACTATTGCAAAAATTTCCTTGTCATCATGCTGACCACCTTGCTTTTTCATATTACATCCTGTGAACTATCAGTTGACTATCTTTGTCTTAATGGGCAGAGCATTATTTATGAGATACATTTTCTTCAATTGTATTTGGAAGGTCCCTATCATACAGTCCAATGGCTGCAACTCTTGATTGAATGGTCAATATTTCTTTATTTGTGTTTTAGTGAGGTAATCAAAACCATTTTGCCCCCCACGTTTTGAAAAAAGACCACATATATAAACAGTTTTACGTAATATATGTGTGTGTATGCACAACGTCCTTAACGTTAGGCACTGTTTTTTTAAGATACTGTTTATTGTAATGGTTTTATATTAAACCTACAAAGACAGGGAATTCAGAATTATTGGCCTATCCTTAATACAGTCAGTGAATTATTATATCTATGCACAAAGTGGTAAGTAAAGATTTTTAGTCTGATCTCTGAATTTCCTTGTAGCTGTGGGTTTGTCAGACCTTTAACAATACACTAAAGCAGGGGGCTAGGGGGCTGTGGTTTAATATGGATTAATGCACATGGCAGGGCTTTTACATTAATGCTATTTCTTTCAATGCATTATAGTGAAATTGTATTTTAAAACCAGGCAAACTATTGATGCTTTTATTGAATGGAATAATTTATTATAGAAATATTTTAGTCTGTTGACATTTCATCATCAAATAACAGTAAACATAATACACATTTCCCATAAGACCGTTCTTGAGAGCCAAATATTTACCCTTCACTTATTCTAAAGGTAGCACTGTAATAATTAGTCTTTGGGCAAGACAAAAAAATATGTTTAAAGATGACCTTGTTAACATAGACTAATAAGTCAGAAATATCCCAAACCAAGTTTGCTCACTACTTCCAATTACTATTTTAAAAACTGGCATTTAATTTTACAATTCATGGATTGTTTTTCTTTTTAGTCATTGAAAAAGCTAAACTATAAAGCTTACCTTTCTGGCAGTCTCTTAAAATTTTTTATTAGAATCTAATGCATCTAGAATGATGAAAATATGTAAAAGTTAAAGTTATATATTCCATTTAACTATAAGTTAGTCCAACATGATAATTACTGAATTTTTCAGAATCATGTGGAAACACTGGAATTTAGAAAAGGTAAATGATTTTCAAAGGTATTTTAATGTTAAAAGTAAACTATTTATTGCAAATTAAGATCTTCACATATAAACTCACCTACCTGATAGTACACTAAAATTGTTGAATTTTTTTCTCTTGTTTTATGGAAAAATCATAATAGATAATATTTCACTTAGCCCTACATACGAAGTCAGAAAAGGTGGTTGCTTGCTCCTCATATAACTTATCTTAGACCATTTATATTTCTGAAATTGAGTGAACATTTAGGTGTCATCATTTAGTATCTGTTTATTTATCATCAGCCTTCATTGCAAGTTTGCTGGCAAGTGCCACTTAATGCTGAATGAATGCTATGGCTTAACTGTCTGCTTTTCTAACATAATGCTTTTTGGATTTTTATTTTAATTGTTGTCCAGATGTTTCACACCACACTTCTGCTTCACATATCTTTCTACATTTTTGTCTTCACAAAGACTAATCCACTGTGACAGTATATTCTGTAAACATTTTTTCATCTCTCATGCCTCTTACTTTTTGTTTAAGTATCCCAAGAACATGTCTTATGAAAAGGATTCTTGCTAGAAGCAGTATATGGAAGTAGATAGAGGTGGTTCTTTCTTCACACTTTGAATCTGACACTTTATGGCTGATCCTTACAGTAAATATTTTCGTTCTGTAAGTGACTGGACAGGGAAGACAAAGGAGTTGAGTTTACTTTCTTTTTTTTCTGGAATAGTAGCCCTCTTTTTTACTCATTCAGTTGGTAGGTGACTGTACAGAAAATTACCACTGTGTGTGTCTCTGTAATTCAGTTTTAGACATGCTGAAGCATAAATTCACTAGCTATACAAACACAAAGTTAAGAACTGTAATAAAGTGTGTGCATAAAATGGTGGTTTTGCTGTCACATTTGATTCAGTCGCTATTGCTTTGTTCACTTTTACTGTTAAGTTAAGCTCTACCTGTAAGCAAAAATGTTCAGCCTTATTCAGCCATTTTTACTGTGGGCAAGTTTGTTGGAGGTGGCAGGCATTGCGTTATACTCCATGAGTAGGCAGCCCGCCTGTCCCACTTGTCTCTGACAGGAAGTTGCTTTACAGGTAAAAATTCTCTGCTGAGAATTTTATGCCTTCACTTACCATTAGATTTGTTCTGTGCTTTATGAACTGCAGTATCCACACTGAGTCCACTTCTCCACATGGGTCAGGGGTGAGGAGACAGTCACTTGGTCCCAGGAACTTTTTATGAGCTATGTACACTTCAACCAGAACCTTAAGAGGAATCCAGAAAGTAATTAAAAAAAAAAAAAAAATGGAGTGTGTGACTGGCATGGTATTGCTTACAGATAATAAAATATTTTTTCCTTGAAAACTAGGACAGGGAACTAGCGACAAGCTATTACTCAGATTTCCAAGGTTTGGTGGTTGTTTACATTCCTTTCAATGTATCTTTGATTGTTCACTTTGCTCTAGGCTTGAGGATTAGGCAAGAGTAACTTGGATAACACTGAACCAGAAGAGCTTGGGGTTGTGTGTATGCGTTGTAAAAACAAAAAGAGAAATTAGAAAAGTTGTATGTACTTCTTTGATTAGAAAAGTTTGCTTGTCTTTATGTATTTATCTTCCAAGCCTAGAGAACCTTTGTAATTTGAAGATGTTACCTTTAATAAAAATAAGACAATCCAGTATTATTTATGAAAACTAAATTATTAAGCTATGTCTGTGGGCAATAAACAATGGTTCAGATTCATACTGCTCATTCGAAAAGGAGATTCCTTTTAATCTTACCTTTTTTAAAACTATCTTCTTGCATTCTGAATAACTTTCTGGTATCTCTTTTTATAAATATACATCGTCTTATACAGGCATTTGTCTTTGTTCCTCAGGTAGGGAAGAAACATTTGGGTCTGTGTTTAATTTTGTTAGCAGTGGTGATATAATTTCAAATTGCTTGAGAGAGTATTTTTTTATTACTAGTTTCCTGTACTGCATTTAGGAATGTGTCAGATTTTGTCACTGTGTCTAGTCCCCAGCTATCACAAACACCGTGTCTTATAACCTGTTTGTTAAACTTACCAAGCGGGATTTTAAAATCATTTAAAGTGTTTTGGTCCCACTGCCCTCACTGGAAGTTTTTTCTAGAGCCAGAGCATTGGTCTCCCAGATGTGTTGGTGGAGGACAATTACACCTCTTCTCAGCCTTTGCTCTCCGAGGCTGGAAAGGCCAAACTCATCTAGTCTTTCGTATGAGCAACTGTTCATTTCCCTGGACACTGCAGTAGCCTTACTCCGTATCTGGCTATTACATGTCTTTCTTGAATGACCTGTCTACAGTTTCCAGATGAGGGCTAAACAAGTCTTTAAGGGAATACAGTATTTCTAGACTTTTTCTGCAAATCTCTCTCCCAGCACTTTATAGGATTCTTTTGCCTTTTCCTTAGCTGCATTTGCGTCCCTTTACTGATCAACTGTTACACAGATTGATTCCTTCTTCTTCCTCTGGGAAAGCAAAGGGAAATATCATTTCTTTAGTGCAGGCTGTATATCTGTGCGTACGTTTGAAAACAACTGTAGCAATATTTTGGGCATGTTACGGTTAAATTGCAGATCATGTATATGATATAGCAGAATAGTTATCTGCAGTAAAAAAGTAGGTTACTTGAACACTGGCTAAAAGTTGTTTGTTTTAGTTCCTGGACCTTTACTATTTAAGACAACAAACATTCTAAGATTGGTCATGGCTGCCAGACAGTGATACCAACAAGGCAAAAGTTTTCCTTTACTGTCACCACGTCTGCTCTTTTATTAGATTTTGTTTATTATGTATTTACACAGTAGCAATCCAAATATAATATCTGGTTTGGGTTTGTTTTGTTTTCTAGAAAGTGGAATACAGTTTGGGTTTCTCTAACATAAATACTAGGACAGTCTCCCAACTCCTGCAGTATATAAGCAAGGTATTCTGCAAATGTACAATTGTCTTTAAATGCCCATTGAAAAAGTTTACAAATCTATCAGGTTTTACTCATCATTTTTTATAGTCATGGGACAGACTTTAGTGCAAAGTAAACCAATGTAAAAGCAATCAGATTATTTTACCCACAACGATGACACTTTACTGCCTATATTACCTCACAGCATGTCACAAGACATCATTACATGCTACTCAGTTATATTTCATTTATTCCAGAATCTCATCAAGTCACTTCAGTATAAGTATATAAAAAAATTAAAAAATCACTCAGTACCACAAAGCTCTTTAAAGTCAGATTTCCATAAATTTGCACAGTAGAAATATTGGCAGTGTTAAGCAAATGAGAGCAAATAAGTACATTAAAGTGGAAACATTACTTAAGCAAATAGAAGCTGTTCTATACTGTTCTATACCATTTCTATCATTTTATATGTGGTCTGACTTGATTTTTTTTTAATTAAAGAATGGTTCAAAAGTGCCTGTAGGTAATCAAGAAATTATATATTAATTTTTAATTCTTATTTTTGCTGGTTCAGCTGGAATTATAGCTCTCTTAATCTCCTGAATTTACTGTTTTTCTCCTGTTGCCATAGTGAAATCAGGTAGAGCAGGCAAAGCTGTACTCTTTCTTCTCTTTGAACTTAACTAAAAATAATGCTTAATCTATTGGTATAGCTTTAGAAATAGCTTTTAAAAATGTTAATGTGGATTTAGCAGTTGTGGAGAGGGAGAGAGATTCCGGTCTCTAAGTGGAAGTCCTGTTTACCCTCAGCAAAAATGCAATACCTGTATGAGCAGTGCAGATTTTCCCTTACCAGTTCATCCTAGTGCATTAGGCCTAGGGAGGCTTGAGGAAAAAAATGTATATGCCTGCTTCCATTTATACATCTTGCTGCTGGATACTTCTGAGCGGGGAAGGAGTATGGGGCAGCTGGGGTTTTTGACTGGGTAGCTGGTTTTTGTAACCAGGACAGTATGTATCACACTATTTCAAGTCAGCTTGCATCTCAGTAGCCTGATGGAAATAACTTTGTCATTGGAGATATTCCACATAGCAAAGACTTGGTGCTGAAAAGCTCCGAATCCCATTGTCAATTCGTCTCATTCTTCAGGAAGATGCCAGACTTGCTGAGTCTATTTGTATTGGCATGTAGTAATATGTAATATCTAACTAAGGTGTACTAGTCTGTTGTGCACAGGCCTACCTCTAAATCAATTCAGTTACTGAAAACTATGTGTAAAAGTTCTCTCGAGTGTAGAAATATTAATTTGTAAAAAACATGATGCCTCAAAGGTGCAGTAAGAGATTTTCAGGTCTTTGGCAAAAGTCAGGCGTTGGTATGGAGAGATCCTAGAAGTAGAAGGAAATAGTTCAAATATTGCCTAAATGTTGACTGACTGTTTAATTCAATGAGGTGCAGTTGTTCTCACTTATTTGACTCTACTTTTCTCTTTCATTTTTCTTTTGAGTTTGGTCCTTTTTTTTTGCTTTCCAGTTAACAACAGTCTAGCTTGACCAGACAGGGAGACCCCCTTCTTTTACAAGAGTGCTATAAACTGAGGGGACTGACAGGAAAAATATCTTAAGTATCTTTTATTGTCTATATTGGGCTTCCATTACGCAGTTCAAGTTGAAGGTGTCATTCCCATCTTCAACATATTCAGTGATCTGTGCTCAGGTTGGAGCAGATGGAAACCTTATGTTAGCACCTCTCCTTAAGCTGCATTATGGCAGTTCATGACAAGTGGATTTCTGTGAGAGACAGCTTTCTCGAGAGATTCTTGTAAGAGTACAGCAACCATGGAATTCAGGAACCATTTTTAACCTCTGTCCTTCATTACGTTTTGAACGTATGGCATGCTTTGGCATTGCAATCACAAATACAGAGAGAACACCAGAAAATAAGCACTTTAAATAAGAAACAAAAAAAACCCTTGCAATTTTTGGCTGACAAGGGAGAGGGAAAGACAGCTGCTCACGACAGATACTAATCTTATCACTTAATGTACTTACTCTGAGCTTTTAGGCAATGTAAGAACAAAAAAACAAGGTAGCTGTGCTGAAGTGGAAGTTAGCCAAGTCTCAGAAAGGTTGGTAAAACTGGTTGGTGTTTGGCTGTTCATGATGTTCCAAGCTGCTTACTTGAGCTTAATTTATCTTTGGAGGGAAAAGCTGTATTTCTTTATTTTTCTTCTTGTTGTTGCTTTTCTTTTCTATTAGTTTTGCTTTTGTCTTAAAGGGAGCAGGAATTGAACAGGACTAGCAGCTCAGTAACTCATATTTTTTCTGTTTTGTTTAAAACGAGACTGCTAGTGCTGTCTTTGATGCCCTTAGGAGACTGCCAGCCAACAATGATCCTTTATAAAATACACTGCATATAAAACAAAAAGGATTAACAGAAACAGTTAAGGTGAAAAGATTATTCAGTACTAGAAGTTTTTGATGTTTAATGGATTTTTTCTTCTTCTGTTCATTTATTAAAATGTTAAAAATATTTAATAGTGATGGTTACCAGACACCAGACCAGCAATAACTGAGAAAAATCTTTGTGTTGCACATAATATTGCAACATTTTGCATGGATTTTATTCATATCTTACCTGCTGATGACATTAGACTCCCATTTTCAATACAGCGGTTTTTACAGTGTCTTCCAATCAAATAGTACAGGTGCATATATCATACTGACCTTTGGAAAAAAAACCCTATAGTCACTCTCAGTTTGTTTTAAATTTGTCTAAAAGGATTTTGCTATATTTAACACAGAGGCCTTGTGGCTATTGGGATAATAACCTTCATACCATCTTTGGGAACAGCTAACATACAAATGCCATATACAGAGTAAGTGACTTGACAGAAGATCGATCCAGCAATTGCATGGCAAAGATTGAAAAAAACCCAAACCACTGGAATACGGAGTCCAACTTGTCTTCCACTATTTTCAACATATAATTATATGAGGGAAAATACTCATACTAATGCGATTTTATCATGTTGCAGACTTCTGGCTTGATTCTCATCAGACATGGATTGTAATATGTCACTGGCTATCTCGACTAATCTGCTGTTGCTTTTAAACCTTCACAAGCGATAGCATTTTCCTCTGATTCTTCCTCTCCCTCCTTCTAGGCTCACTTACATGGCAATGTACATTTGTGTATCTTCTTTTGAACAGAATTCCATACCTTAACGGTGAGCCCAGAAAGGTTCAGTGCATAGTAAGCAAAGAAAGTTGAAATGAAATTGTTTCTAGTGTTGGTATATACTAAGAAACAACAAATAACTTGTAAATAAATCTAAATAGCGTTATGAATTTTTCAGAAGGTGCATGCAGTAGAGCTGTGTTTGGCTGATAGACACAAATAAAGAGTGCGTGTGAGAGAGAGAGAGTGTGTGTGTGTGTGTGTGTGTATAAAGTAAAGGAGACAGAAAGCGAAAAGGTGTTCCTTGTGGAAAAGGAAGGTAAATTTCTTTGCACATCCCCAATTATGCACTTACTTTATCTAATAATGAATGCAATAATTCTACAAATTGCCTTGATAGTCTCCTAAAGTCTCTAGAACAGTCTCCACCTAAAACCATGTGAAATGTTCTTGTAGTCTTCTGAGAGACTGGATATTTTGCAGGTGATACAAGTTGCTACTTAAGACATCTCAGGATGCACTCTTTTTCTGAATAACAGCTAAAAATTAAGTTATTCTCAAATACGAAGTGGGGCAGGGCCAACTTGAATTGTGCAGATATTGGGTATATGTATCAACTGGGAGACAAGCTGAAGGGCCTTGGGCATTAGACCTAAGTGATAGATTCATAGTGAAAAGAGCGAATGCCAGGTAAAATTACAGTTTGCCAGTGGATTCCAAAGGCAGTAACAACATTCCAGGTCGGAGGAGGTGTTTGCTTTCCTTGTGGGTGAACATTAGGAGCCACAGCAGTGGGCAGCAGACATAGTACTTTCTTTTTCATCTGTTCCCTGCTTAATATGGATAGGTGACTTACACTTTGAGAGACAGTAAATTTAAGTACAGCATCACACATAAAATATTTCTGCCTGTCAATTATGCACAATAGCGTGTTTGGCAGTTAACTGCTAAGCAACATTGTGTGAAGATACTCAGTGTGATTTACTATCCAGTCTTGGACTAATTCTCTGATCTGGGAAGTTGGAAGCCCAAACGAGCTGTCCTCCATTTGTTAATTCATCTGTTACATTGTTTGTTTTATCGTATATTTGTGTATAAGGGTTCGGAGATACAGAATTGTCTAATAATTCATTCAAAATGTCTTGAGGTAGCTTTAATGCTGGCTCCAAGATTTATACTCAGCAAATGCTAAACACACAGGTATATAGTGCATTTATTTATCAACATTTTTGCTATCAAAATTTGCTGAACAACTTTTCCAATTAGTTTGGTTTTATTTTACAATAATTATTAAACAAAAATAATTGCTGTGGGAGCAGTCCTGCCTCCTCTGTTAAATGCACTTTTGGCATGTCCTATCACCCTGGCAAGCGCTGTCACCAGATAAACAGCTGCACAGAAAGAAAGGATTGCTGCAAACTATGAGGCACTCACAGATTATTCAGATATCATCTTGCACTGGCCTTAGGATGGCCTGTTACTTCCAGCTCTAAAAATAAACAACTATTAATCACCTAATGGCAACATGAGTTGACCAGCACTTATGGCTGCCTGGACCTCAATCTGACTGTACTCAAAAGCTTTTCTCATGTTTTCTGTCACCCGGGATAAGAGGTAGTTTGCAGCCAAGCATTCCTTTGGGAGGACTGCTGTGAGTTTAACAAAATGTTTGAAATAACCTCAGTAACTCCTCTCAACACTGATCCACAGCTTCAAATGTGCAGAATCAAACAATAGCGGCCTTGCTTTGACAGTCTCTGGAGAGTGAACTGATGGCATAAGGTTTCTCAGGGAAACTGAGTAACAAGCAAGTACCTCAGGAAGCACCATTCTTTGTCTGGGTTTAATCAGAAAGCGTTGCTTCCAGCGACAATATATGGAATAATTCTGTAATGCAAACAACCACCTTTTCTCCCCGCCTTTTCAAAGGATAGCAACATTCTTGCAGTGTCTTAACCGGTAAATACAAGTAACACAACTTAACTAGAAGTAGCATAGCTTTAGTAAACTAGTCGTCAAATTGCATGTTGCAGGATGGAGGGGTGTTGCTGCTTTGAACGGGAACACATTAATGCACTTGTAGAGGTACAGTAAAACAATGTGCTAGCCCTGAATTATAAAAGACAAATATGTAGATGAAACAGCTGATATAGAATATTAGACTGTCTCCATCAGAAAGGAATTCATGAAACTTCTGAAACAGAAGACACAGAAAGCTTTCTTATATTGTGCCTTTCAGACTGAGATCTTTTGTTTGAGCTTCTTTTCCTTAGTTATGCCCATCATCCAGGGTGCCTGAAGTCACTTTGCCATGTATTGAGATGGTTAAGAGATGTAAGATCCTTATATTTCAGGGAAACTTGGACCTATCTCCAAATTGTCAAGTAAGGTACCTAGAACACTGCCTATTACCTCTTTTAGGTAGATACTGGAACTAAATTCCCAGACAGCTAAAATGCATTGTTTTCCAAAATGCATATCCAAGTGGTCTCCACTAAAGCCAGAGACAATTTTGGCCATAATTTCGCTGAAACAGTCCAGCAGTATGAGGATTAACAATTTCTTTTCTAAAATGTTGATGTTAGTAACATGTTAATTTTTAGTACATCAGCCCAATCCTGCAGTGCAGGCATAAGGGGCATGTTATAGTCTCTCTTTACAGCACAGAACCTTACAGTCTGATGTGCAAAGCATCTACCTGATTTTGAAGGTGCCAAGACTGGGAAAAAAAAAGGTGCACCTTAAGTATACACAGCCACTTTGAGATAAGCATGTGGAATACTATTAATAAACAACAAAACAACATGTTTCAACAGAAGTTAGGACATGAACCAACAAAACCTGAGAAATTCGAAGTTCATTCAAGGCTCTCTCATCTTAATGACAAGCTGCCTTGACCCAGTATGTGTTTTCTTTCTCACTCACTGCATCAGTCTTCACTTAGAAAGCCTTGATCCTTGTAAATCAGTGTAACCTTAATGTTATTTAATCATAGCTTTTAAAAGTTAATTTCCATGAGAACTAAATTTTTAAAAAACCCTAACTTGTCATTGAGGATTATAAAAATCCTTTATTTGCCTGGAGAACAGTACTCAGATCTGAATGAATAAGTGTAAGTGAATAATGTGTTTCGACAGTTTGTTTATTAAAAATGTATTATGCAGCTAAAAGTTACATTGTATTTATAATATTTTAATGACAGTGACTTGCACAGTTTTTGGTGCATTCTATTAATATGCATTTTAAATATGTGCTATGCAAAATTCTAAAATATTTTAAACAGTCTCTTATATCCACATAAATATCACATGATTTGTTTTTATTTCTCCAAATGCCAAAAGCAATTAAATCATATTATAAGCCTGATGGAATGCTGCTATTTGATTGATGCCTTAATAGTCTCATTGCAGAGATAAAAAGACAGCTAGTATAAAAAAAAAACAACTTGTTAAGATTTAATCATATCCAAGAGAGGTGTGACTATAGAGTCAGATACTAATTTCCATTCACCTTTTTTTCACCTGACAACTCCAGCGTCCATATCAACTGCATATAACATCAATACCTGGCATTCATGGAAATGCCTGCCTTTCTCAGGCCAAAAGAAATTCCCACTTTTGAGTCAAAACCTCCTTGGAAATGGGTGTCTCATAGAATATTAATAGACTTTAATTTTTTTCCTTGTCTCAGTAAAAATAAGACTTCCCCCAACTACTGTGGTAACATCAAAGCTTAAAGCAGATTAGGTTTTACTTGCTTAATTTTGCCTTAAGCAGCATAAACTGGATGCCTGAATCCTTGAGACATAATATGCTGCTGACTTCTGTGAGTGAGGCTTGATATAGTGCTTGCTAGTGCCATGGACAAGTTTCCTATTATCTTCAAAAGTATGTGATCAGAACTTATTAAACTTTTTCCTGAGCCACATTTGCAAGCAAATATATTTTTGTGCAGTTGCTACTGCAGGAAGACAGTATTAAGTAGCTTAAGGGAGTTGGGCACAAAAATGTTGTAGCCTTCTAAGTTACAGGTTAAGGATCAGATTTTTAAAGCAAAAACTACCATTTGGTTACTTGATTTTACTAAGCATCGGAATTATTTTTCTTTCGACCAGATTTTGTGAAGTCAGAGAAATAAGGTGCTGTGTAATGCCTTGAAGGCATCTTTTCTTTAAATCAGCGTGTGTGTGTCACTGGATCACAAAAGTGCGTGGAGGATTTAAAAAGTGACGGGGATAATAAAACTCCACAGTTACCTTTAAATTGCATTCAGAGTTTTTAAAATGCACTGTCTTTATGCACAAGTACCTTTATTTGATTTTAAAACTCTATATAAATGAACAGTAGCAGAAATACCTTGTTACAAACTATTCTGAACTAGGCTTGTGGTAGCTGTTTAAATGGAAAATTTCTTGCTAATCAAAGTCAGTTTCTGAGCAGTGGCTATTAAATGTTTGCCAAGATATATAACGCTGTGTCATCAGCAGTAGTAAACTGGTCTAGACGTAAGGAAGTTGGCTGACTGATGCCAGTTGACCTTACTTGAAAATGTGGTCTGCAGTTGTTGCCTACTAGCCTAGCTCTGCCAATACCTAAATTCCCTCCACTGACACAAATGAGACTTCTACAAGTACACTAAAATAAAGTTGTGAGTCCTTAAACTGTAAACTTCTTAGATATTATAGGGGGGGGTAATTCTTTTATCTTCAGGGTTTATTAGTACTACAAGTAAAACCAGTTTACTCACAACTGTGATTCTCAAGAACCATGTTAACTTGACTTAGAATGTAATAATTTACTTGTGAATTTTTGTAGTTCCCTTTTCCCAGGAAATAGTAGTGATGTGTGAGTGGTAATGCTCTAATTTGTTTGATATTAAAAAAGAAAAACAAGGAAACAAAGCCAGCTTTTTAGCTGGCGTTGTTCATGATCTGACATTAAAAAGTGAGGGACCAGAATGCAGTCCTTCAAAGACACATTCCAATGTGACCTTCATAATTAAAATCACCAACCAGGTAGACTGTTACTCTTTTGTATAACATGAATACTCATCTGAATCTGTTTGATAAAATACTTGCTTAAATACATGCATACTAGAAATAATAATTCATATGCCAGCATTTCATTATGAGAGTCTCTTGGAATTAAAATTATTTACATTATGCTGAGATGTGTACAACCCATCTATAACAGACTAAGAATAAATAAAGTGAACATTTATTTAAAAACAATTGCAAGATGTTTTACATTTCTGCTCAGTATTGAGCAGTGTGTTGAAAATACATTTTTCATAAAACCACATGCAAGGCTTTTTGATGGTGAAAAAATCCACTCGCAGCAGCCACATGTCTAGGCAAATCCTTAGAAGCTACTATGGACCCCACACAGACATTCCAGAAGAAAAGACGTTACTAGAAAGTAGTTTCTCTTGAAGTGAATTAGAATATGTGTGAGCCTACTAGGACACTTTGATAAATAAATAAAAGTCTTTTTTCTTTTCTAGCACAAAACTGGTTCAACTGGAGGGCAAGTTAAACCTAGATTCACATTTTACTTAGTCTTTTTCTTTCCCTTTTTTTTCTTAAGTGATCCCTTGGCTTATTCGAAGATGTGGGGTTTTGTTTGGTTTTTCTAAGAAGAAGAACCATTTGGCTTTGGGTTACCTGAATTTTACCCTCCTGGCTTTTCAGCATATCTCTGTGAAACTCCTTTCCAAGAGCAAAGCCCGGTGTCCCAGGATTATCGATGTACAAATCTATACTCCTTTAACTATGGGCTTCCTTCAAAATTGGTGTCATTAAGCCAGTACAGGAGATCCCCTGAATGCTCTTAAATTAGTGCAAAGCTGACTTATTGAGAGTAGTATGATCAGACATAAGTTTTATCTAAAGCACTGTTGAGCCTGTAACTATATTTAACTATACTCAAACTATATTTTACTATCATCTCCAGGATCTATCTCAAATGTTTCAGTTGATTCTTTGAAAGATGCTGTCTGCTGCCCTTAGTAGTTAGACTAAATCTAGTCTTCTGTGTGAAGCCTAAGTTAGGCCTAAACTAATCCATGGTCTTCTGTAATCCTGCTCTCTTCTTGCCATGCCATGGAGTTGTAAGCATGCCTACCTGCCTTCTGGCACTTCTGGCAGTCTGACCCCGCACTAAAGTGCAGCTGGGTTGGCTTTGGCTGCCTTGTAGTCACAACTTCTAATGTCGAAACTAGACAATGACTAAACCAGGATTTATGTAATGATAACTACATATTTATTGGTTGATTTTTAAGTAACCTGGTGCAACCTCTGTGGACAATTTTCACTTGCCATGTTTATTATATTCTGAAGGAAGCTCACCTCTATATTTCCTGTTTAGTCTAGTTTTACTGCATGGAATTAACCAAACCTTAGTTACTTGAATTTCTTTTCAGCTTTAATAAAAACCTCCATATAAAAGCAAAGTTCTAAAAGTAATAGTGTCACTGGAATAGGTAAAACTGCTGTTTGGTATAACTTTTGGCTACGTTCCTTCACACCTAAGCTTTTCAGGGTGAGAACAAAAGGCAGGGGAGAAAAAATACAAGTTAAGCACATTTTTAGGGATTTATACAATTTTTCTGACTAAGAACAATATCCATAGGAGTCCATAGTTTGTTACATTCTAAGCTTGATTTTTGTTTTAAGCTTGAACTTTCTCCAGTGTGTCTTTCATATGAAATGGGATAACTTGGCCTATCTTGTGTACCGTACCTGTATAGTTTTAGAACCTTTTGGTACTTTCGAAGTTTTTTTCTCCTCCTCAGAGCTACTAGATAAGTCTCCTTTCCATAGCAATACTGAGTAAGCATTCTGTCATTTTAGTTTATTCTCCTGTGTAAACCAGGGTTAGTCACTAACTTGTTAAATGTTACAATTGATGCAGAAAAAATTTGTAGCTTTACTTAGTAATTCACAGCACTGAGTTTTGTTGTTCGTGGTGTCAAATCTGCACTTTGGAAGGAGTCAAATTAAAAAGGATAGTTCTTCTAGGTTAGACTTCCCTACCTCATCCCCTTACACAAAAAGGTTAAGTGTCTTTTCAAATTAAGGCAGCAGTAATTAACCAGTGGCATTGTTTGTGATTTGCCAACTCAGGGCGTTAATGAGAGCGAAATTAGCACTTAGCAGCAGGAGTTCCTGATAGTCAGTGGCAAATGCTTAATGTGCCAACAAGTTAATTTTGGTCTTAAGTACTGCACTTAAGTGTTTTTAAACAAAAGTATGGTATGTTTTTTATGTGATCATACATATGGGCTGTGTGATATAGAGCTATAATAGAAGGCATGACACAATATAGTGGAAAAAAGTACAATCTAGGCGGCACAGGGCAAATAGTTTTGCTATAACAACACAGTCGAAAACAGGATTGATGGATGTTTTCATGCTAAAGACGTACTTGCTCCTGCAATTAATGGTACGCAGATGTTCTTGTATGTAAATTTTATCATCAAATTTGGCATTTCTGAACATAATTTTTTAAGTACAAAATATTCCTGAAAAATTGTGCTTTTCTAGAAAGACATAAATTAGCCTTTTAAGGCATCTCAAAATATTAATTTTATTAAAAATTACAATTTCAAAAAAAAATTAACAAATGACTTAAGCACAGTGCCCCTGTGCCACCATTTTATGGTGGATAGGGGATTCAGGCTGCCACACAGAGCAAAATGAGCCCTTCAAAACTTGGGCTGAGCAGCTGCTCATTAGCATCAAGATTTTACCTGGCACGTGCGCTCGTAATGAGTAAGTACTTGTGTACGTTTCATAGCTTCTGCCTTGCATAAAATACCCCATTAGAAATGTAAGGTCTGCTTTCTATCTTCTGGGGATTTTTGCTTTTAAAAGAACTTTGGTTAGTACCTAAGTACATCCCCACCCCATTATCCCGTTTCTGCGTTTGGTTGGTGTGGGAACAGATACGTAGTCTGTGAAATAACAAAAGTAGGCCCATCCTGCATTAGCAAATCACTGCCCCTCGCCGGAGGCAGTGAGCATCAGTCCTTGGCTTCACTTGCCATTTGCTCCTCGCTACGGCTAAGCTAGCGGGCCTCCGTGGTACAGTGAGGTCATGCACATCTTGGCCCCACGTGAGCTTAAGCAAAGGAAAATGGAGAGACAGTAGAGGCTGAAGTTGTTGGCTAGCCAGAGAAAACTTAGGAATTGGGTGTAGGCAGCATCGTCCTTCTGTATGAGCCACTTTTTAGTCTCTGCTTTATTCAATGTTGAACATGTTTGACTACTTTACCTAGTATAGCTGCATTTGTCAGAGTTTTAACCTTTCCACTTTCAAATATCATCTTTCAGTTGCAAAAAGCACATTTGCCAGCGTTGCCTCAGCTGTGCTGAGGGGTAATTTACTTTGCCACTAAACTGCGGCCACTTCTAGGTTGAAGAGTAGTAGCCATAAACCGAAATGTTACAACGCTATGCAGCAGTTTTGGGCAAAAGACTACCGTATCTAATTGAAACTGCAGGAGGAAGCCACAGGGGTTTCTTCTTCCTTTGATGCCTGTTCCATTACATGAGCACATCAAATGAAGTTTTCCCTCCATTGTTGGAAAGAAACCACCCTAATGAAGCCGGTCTGGCACTACCCACGGTTTTGAGTGCTTGTGTTGTCTGCTAAGTGGACATTTAGGTTAGTGCGCACCCCCCCAACACATTTTTATTATAATTAAACATTAACAAAAATTGGCTACCATATTGGTTGAGTCCTGAGCGCAGCTCTGCATATAAACCATTGCATGACATTCTACTGAACTTTTTCTTGTACAGGCGGTATCTAACAGCTCATCCTGCGCTGTTGTTTTTGGCAAGTTCACTACAGCATATAATAAATCAAGGAAAGAAAAAGCTTTTTGGCCTAATGTTGTACAGACTGCTGTAATGTTAGCCTACAGAAAGCAGTTCTGTTTTTAGACATCCTTTTACTAACCCAACATTCATAATTTATGATTTCACTGTAAAATTCCTGCAACACTACACCAAAAGTAGTGCTGCCCTTTAATTAAGTGCTCTCAGTAGGAAAAACGTGAAACTGATGTGCAAAACATATCGCAGTACACAGTGATTGATAGTGATTACTTCTTTATGAACCCAGCCTGAAGGTCTGAACTTCCTGATGGGTAAAATAGTCCATGGGGCTACTTCCTGAGATTGCCTAGTGGGGATCAGTCAGAGTTAGCAATATTTGAGGAATTCCTGAGGCACATTTCAGAGACGTTATGGCAGAAACTTTGTATTTCTTTCTGAATTGTGCTTTACGTTAATAATTACCTGAATAATAGCTCATTGTAGAGACTGTATTTTAAGTATTCATTGTTATCTTCATGGTATTATAATTTGCATAAACTGGGACTTGCGTAAACCCTTGTATTTTTAGTGCCTGCATGCCCAAATCTGAAGAAGCAGAGTGCATGGCAAGAGAGACTTCTGTATGTATCCAAGTCACTAAATGTTATTTAATATTTAAGGCATGGGTCTTTTTTTACTGATACATGCAGAGTATTCAAAGGAAAAAACCCAAAATTCTGATGTGGATTGTTTCAGTCTCTGAATAGCATTTTTATACATGGAATCAGGTATTAATGACATATATCAATTCAACATTGATTAAAATTTGAAAATTAAGTGGAGGTCAAATACTCCTTCCAATTTAGCAGTAAAATTAACAGATTTACTTGTGTTGGAATCACAGAGGTGGGAAATTAAAGTTCACCTAACACAATCTCCTATGTTCATTTCCTTTTTGCTTAATAGATTTGGCCCTGGATTAGTCATCTACTGGTATGGATTTATTGAAGAGCTGGACTGCCATCGCGAACGTGGTATTCTGCTAAAAGACTGCTTTCCTACTGACATTGTGACTCTGCGACACAGCATGGCTCAACACTGATGTTGGGAGGAAGAGGTAAATCCGGAAGCAATTTTACTTTCCTGCAGTGTAAACTAATGGCAGCATCTGCCCTGAACTTCAGCTGAACTTCTGCTGCCTGCCCTTATGCTACTGCCTCTTTACACAAACATATCAAGAGTTTCTGTTTTGCTTCAGACCTCTGTTGTGATCAGCCAAAAAAGACAGACACAACCCACTCACTCATTATCAGCATTTCTGTCTCTGTCAAACAGCTAGTTTCTAGATACTCATAATCTTTCTTCCTTCCGGATGGGTTCTTCTAGCATTCTAAACAAAGACAAAAATGCAGAGGCTGAAAGGTGCAACTTCCAGTTCTTATCCCTGTTACAGAGTCACCTTTAAAAACAGGTGGCTTTTTTGTGGTTTCACTCACAAGTTTATTCAGTGCTAGGGATCTGACTGAAACACCTACACTGATGTGGAAAATTGGTGAAGACTGTTATTCTCGGGCTTAAAACCATGGAATGCATAGCTCATAAAGCCCAAGTGGTAAGACAGAATCACGTAAGTTCTGGCTGTTACAGTAAATAGCCAGATTTCAAGAGAATAATTGGTATGTGTGTTTCATCACTCTCTGATTGCAAAAATCAACAATGGAATCCCAAGTTAACAATTAAAAAATAACCTAAGTTAGGGCATTTTTAGGGAGAGTGAAAGTGAAGAGCAAGGATTTATTTTATGTATACGAGCCTGTGAAGTTTGGGGTTAGTTTTGTGGGGTTTTTAATAAGGAGTTTAATGACTCAAAAATAACTTGCGTTTTGTCTTTTCCTCCCCACCCCCCAGGGAATCTATACCTAGGAATTTTTCACTTAACTGACTTTAAGGAAGGACCTGTCTTGACCCCTGTAGGTACTGTAACATGCAATTTTCTGGCGTACTGAAGTCCAGAAGAACAATGGGCAGGAGCTCTCTATGTGGGTTACTTCTGAAGAAGATTACCATCCTGGTGTTCAAGAAGGGGAGTAAAAAAAAGATAAAACAGTGCTTCATACTGGATCAGTTCCGCAAGACAAATAAAGCACACAAACGGGCATGTTTCCTGCGTACTTATTTATTCTTGTAAGAGCATTGTTCTTCTCCTGTTGGAACCACCAAGATCAGAGGTACATTGAGGTGGGTGTTCGCCCTGCTTGAGGCTTTGAGGAGTTCAGTCTCAAAGTTCCATTTCCATCCTCATCGCCACTCAGAGGGGTAGTATTGGGCCTCAGGTTTGTGCTCTCACTTAAAGGTTTCCTAATGATAGCAGCTTATTGGGCTTGACACTCTTTAATACTCTTTTCTTTGCTAACTGGCATTCAGGAAAGGACAAAATATTTTTAAAAGTCAATGAGAGTTTTGCGCGTATGCTCACCGTGTTCAGTTTTTCAGAGAAGCAGAGGTACGGATTCTGTTGTACAATTAAAGGTGTGATAACAGTCTCCCTAAAGCACAAGTTGATAACCTCTTCCATAAGGAAGGGGTCTTTAAAACATTACAGTGCATATTCATCATCTTTTTTCAGTTGAGGTGATACTTTGTGCGCCTGTATGATTTCAAAAATCACATGCAGACTTTTTACAGTCCTGCCTTAGGTTAAAAGTGTATTAATCCTATTCAGTTTTTTTTCAGCTATAGTTTTCAGATGCATACGTAGTATTTTTATTTTGAATTTTTAGCTCTCGCTTTAACACTTTTTGATAAGTTTCAGCCAGGAGTTTATCATTTTGACTAATCTTTAATTTTCAGGAAAAAATATCTGTAGCCTTCCTAGTACTCTGTCCCTTGCTGCAGAGATAAGCTAGTATAGCTCCACTACAGTGAGTTATTGTTGCATAGAGATTATTTTCCTGGGTTTGAATGTGTTATAGTGGAAAGATTTATTTTTAAAAAAATACTCAAACACCTGTAACTCATTTATGTTCAACTATTTAAGGCGTTGTGCTTAGCTTATTTTACCTGACCAGCTTTAAGGATCTGCCCGTAAAGATACACAGAAGCAATCCGTGAAGTGTACCTGCTTGATGCTACACAGAAGCTGCGTTTAGGGTGTTGCTGCCCCTGGGACTTTTAATTGTGGTTTCAGTTAGTGGAATGTGTAAAATCAAGAAAAGAATGAAAAAGAAGAAATAACTGAACATTATCGTAGAGGAAAATTCAGAAGTAATGGCTGTCTGAGCAAAATGGGTTTTAAGGGCAAACTGAATTTTGTTTAGCTAGTGCATATGCTTTCTGTTGTATGAAATCATTTAAATCAGCTTTTACATGATGCACTAATGCTGCTTTTTCTTTTTGAATAAATTAAATTTATCTGCACAGATGTTGAAAATTCTGCTCAACCTCCATCAAAGCTTTGCTTTATTTGTTTTTACATTAAACAAATTTATGTGGGGACACACAGATAAATCAGGTTAGGCTTGTATTTGTTTATTTATTCCTCTACCTAATGTTGTGACATAACAGGTTGGAAAGCAGTACAGATGTCTTTAATCAAAGCTTTGACCTCATCTTTATATATTGCCCCCTTTAAGAATCTTTGTATCAGAATGAGGATGAAATAAGCCACAGAAGTGTACATACTGTACTAATTTCATTACACGCTACCAAACAAGCTTTGCCTCCCCATGAATTACACTGTGTCACTATTTTAAATGCTGAAAGCAGAACATTAAAAAAATTTAGACTACTTTGTTATTCCTGCTTGTATCTTGAAAAAACCCTCGTTTGTATATTTTCTCTGTTTATCAAGTGTAAAACATCAACTTTAGTATTAAAGAGGAGAGACAACTATTTGTTTGTGGGTTGTTTGTTGGTTTTGTTTTCTTAAACAACGCTGTAGCCAGTAGAACCTTAACATTAAAGCCAAATCCAGTTTTATGGAGTATTCTGTAGAGTGTGCTAATGAATTATGCCAAGCCAGAAAACAGAAGTGTGCATAAAACTGAATGATGTTCTCACTGGCATATATAGACTTGCCAAGCATCTGCTCTTACAAGCACTGTAATAAGGCCTGTTCTGAGCTTTAGGAATTGATGTAATTGTGTTGAACAGGGAAGTAAAACTTCCTTGTATAGGAGGAACAGCACAATGGTGGGTCACCCTCTAGTATAAAAAGAAAACGTTTTTTACCATTCCTGTATGCTGGGGATACATTATTAGTATGAGTTCAATAATCTTTCCCTAAAGCCAGCTCAGAGCAGAATAAAACCTCTGATCTAAAGCTGAAGAAACAGGACCAAATGTCTTACTGTGCTTACCTCATTACTATTTTATCACGTTAATAGTACTGATAGTTAGTGAATAATTTTCATCCTGTTTTGTTATATTCGCTCATTCAAAAAGTCATTCTTTCCTGGTATTTGCTTTTGGATTTCTCCACCATCTAGACTACTCAGAAGACTACTCTTGGCTCTTTCCATTTGCCTTTAGATCTTCCCCTTTTAATTTTCTATCTTTTTTAACCATTTCACTTTTATTTATTCAGCATGCTCCCATTTGCCGTTGTTTCCCCTTTGAAAAGTCTGTCCTGTGTTTTCTACCGTCTGCTTCTGTTTCTGATACTACGTCTGAAGAGTGCTGTTCCCAGTTCTGTATGGATTTGGGCCCACCCACCATCTCAAGCAATTTTGTTCTTACTCTGATTTAAATAACAGCTTTGGGTACCAGGCAGAGTGTCCTCACATTTCCACACTGCTTTGTAACAGAGAAGCATTGTGATCCCCTTCCTCGTTCTCTTGGTTTGAAATATGGGTCATTTCTGCAGACTGGGAATGTCCACAGAGCAAAGCACTAGCGCAGCATAGTTGCTCGTGTATTGAGGGTAGAGTTGTACAAAGGACTAAGTTAAGAGTGCATCTGTGCTGCTAGAAAATAGGCATAGCCAATATTAGGAATTTAGCTGTTACAGCGGTCTCTTTCATTAAGGAGACTTGCTTTCTGCAAGTTCATGCCTTGCTTGCACAGCACTTCTGCAGGGAGGTCTGTTGAAGTCAAAGGTTTAGCTTTCCTCCCGTGCCAAAATCTACATGGCTCAGAAGGGAAAAGATGGCTTGCTCCCCGTTTTCAAACCACAGTCGTTCTGGCAAGAGCTTGTACCTCCTACAGGTTGTTCTTATTTACCAGAGCTGATTACGACTCCTCAAGGGTCGACAAAAAGTACACAGAATTGAACTCGATTCTTCATTTTACTTCAGCTGAAGTAGTCTCACTATTTAGAGAGCTTCTGAAGGGAACTTCTGCAGCTCGGCAGTGAATGCTGAGCAAGAATAACAGTTGTTAGCAGCATGCATTATTTCAAGGATGAGATTATAAGTATGTTAAGACAAATACTGCTCAAGTATTAATTTAATATTATGGAATAAAATAGGAGGCTGCCCACAAAAAAACCCACAAAATTCCTCCTGTCGTGTTATTCTAAGTCACAAAGGGCCATTTGTTGCGGATTTGCAGGTTATTCAGAAATAACCGTTTTATTACGTTGACAAAAGAAGAAACCTCAAGGGCTTGCTCTTTACAGTGGTGTGATAGGAACCTAAAGTGTGCCTGTTGAAAAATGAACTAGCTAACAATGGGAGCTTGGCAGCAACTTCACCATTTATAGAGAAACCGTCTATCTAGTGCGATCTGTATAAAATAGACCTCGCGTAGGTTAGGGAAAGGTCACAAGTTACACAAAGTTTGGATAGTCTAAATGTGTTACTCAAAACTAACTCTCCTGTGTATAGTAAATATTATTTGAACCTGTAGTATTAAGAACATGCCAGGATTCAAAAGATTAAATAAGGAAGATGTAATTATGAGCTAAATAATAAACAGAGCAGTTTTGGTTCCCCTTGTGTTTTTCACTTTCCTGCTATTGTTTCATATATGGCCGTTATACAAAGAGCAGCTTAGGTCAGCTACTATAAATTATGGGTTTCGTACAATAGTAATCTACCAAAATTATTTCAGAGCTGCATCAAAGACCTTCAAAAGACTTTTCAAAAACTTTTCCACATAATAAAAAGACTTCATTTTGATGCCCTATTTTTATAAGGATTCCTTGATTTAGAGTTGCATCTTACAGTATTCAGCTACTTGCATTGATACTATGTTATTGGAACACACGAGATTTGTATAATTTATTTGTAGCCTCAAATAAGCGTGAAATGGTAATATCAAAATGGTAATATCAAAAAACCTCTTTTTAAATAGGTTACCTAGTGCGTTTTTCAGGCTAGGTTTTTAACCTGATCTAAGTGAAAAGGTTTTTGTTTGTCCGGTTTTTAAGAAAACCAGCAAGATTTCAAGTGAAATTTTATCTGACTTTCTTCCCTTCACAAACATACATATTTGCAATGATAACAATCATTCACCATGATAAAAATAATTCTGCTTAGTAGCTTCTAGCTGGCATCATGTCCCTGTGTAAGGTGTTAGCCTGCCCTCGCTCCTGGACAGGCTTTCACCTAATCTGAACAATCGCATGTCATCTGCACAGATCCATAGATGTGGCACTGCGATGTCAAAACAAAATGAAATGTCAATGCAAGTGTATGGAGACAAAGTAACAATATTGAAACCATGTCAGTGCACATCTACAGAGACCATGTTACTCTGTCAGTGTGATTTTAGGAAGATCACTTTGAAATGTTAAAATGAAATGAAACTAAGTCAATTAGGTAATAACAGTTGAGGTTCAGGGATTAATTGAGGGCCTAAGGTGAAGCCAGTGACCATTAACCCCAGCTAGTTATTAATTCTCAGAGAATTATCCTTGGCTAAGGTTATTCTCATTATTAGAGAGTTTGGAGGTTTTTTCCCTATTTTGTGTAAATACTTTTTGCTGTTGCCTCTAACAGTGATACCGCAAAGGGCGGTGTTGAAGGGCAGTACAAGCCCTATTAGTGCTAAGTTAAGTGTTCAGAGAAAGTGAATCCACCTAATACCAGGCAAACACTTTTTTTTGAAATAGACATTTAACAGATTTGTCTTGATGTCCAGCTGACTGTCTATAAACAGACAGATTCACTATAATGTACTTACCTCTGAGAACTTGCCAAATGAAAATAGTATGAACATGGAGAAGTATTCATTTGCATAGCAACTACTATTTGCATGGCCCAAGTACTCATTGTTAACATAAAGCAGGACATGTAAAATGGTCAAACAACAATAATATTAAATAATTATTTTTGAAAATACCTAAACAAGCACCAATTCAAGGTTACAAACTTTATGCAAATTAAGGTTTCCAGGGTGTATGACTGTAGCGTTAAGACACAAACGTGCAATATATTATTCGTTTAATACTATCAATGAGAGATTTTTGCCAAGATCAATGCCTCTTTGGACCAACGTGCTGTACAAACACATACAAAGTCTCCCTGGGTCTCTGTCCTAAGGAGAGATGACATAGGAGACTAGATCAAAGGAATACAATTGTTTTCTTTTTATAGTTTTATTTATGTAAATAATGTACATATATATATATATACTATACACATATAATTATTTTTTGCTATTAATAAATACCAGCTACCCTTTCTCTTACCGAAGTCCCTGCTACTTGTTTGCTCTTTATAGGTGTGTTGGTAGAGGTCTTCAGGAAAGGGCAGTAACTCAACGCTTATCCCTGTAGTGTAGGATGGTATCCCACGTTCAAGGGTTGATGAAAGCACAGAGACATTTCTGCAAGTTGACAAGCGATGGTGATGCTGAGAGAGTGTGACACAGAAGAGGGGATGAGCTGCACCCGGAGGAGGCCAGAGCCAGCCCTGCTGAGAGCTGGTGGGTTTTAGAAGTTGAACTGGACCTTTTGGGGCTTCTGTCCCCAACGTGAAGCTGCACAGATGTGGTCTCGCCTCACAAAGTACTTCAGGGGTACTAAGAACATTTCTGAAAACACTTTGAAACTCCCAGTAGAAGAGTACTGTGGAAATGCAAGCTTTATTACCAGAAGATGTTTTCCATTACAAATGGATACATTGGATTTTTTTTTTTCTTTTTTTGCAGGGGGATTTCTGTAATGAGCATTCATGCCACGCTCCATTTTGTATTCTGCCTCAGCATGATAGCTCCATAATGAGTGGAAAAACATAAAAATTAGTTTGATCAGTTTGTTTCCATACACACTTTAAGCAGCCTCATTTTAATGTGTTTGGCATTGCATTACATACAAATGATGAAATACATTTACAAAAAATAGTCTGGCTACATATAATGAAAAAAAGTGTAGGCACAGTTGGGTCTCAAGACATACAGTTTCATCCTTCCTCTGAGGCAAGACTGTCTATACAGATCAGCTTAGCATGTCTGTCTAATCTATTCTTAAAAAACTCCAATGATGGACATGCTTAGATTATGGGAGTCCATTCCACTACCCATCTTTAGTTAGTTAGATTTTCCAATGTCTTACCTAAATCTTTTTTTGCTGTAATAAGCCTGTTACATCTCATCCAATTATAAATGACTATGGAGAATAAAACCAGTGGCTGCCTTCTTTTTCTGACTTTAACTAAACACCATGAACTCTGCCAACATTTTTTGTAGGAAGTTTTGAACTTCATGATCATATTTGTTACTTTACGCTTGTCTCTTCCAGTTTGTCTTTGTTACTTTGTTCTAGTTTCAGAAACACAGTATCTTACGTACAAGATCCCTGCAAATACATTCCCTCAATGACAAGTTGGTGGCTTCTATTTAGGCTGGGGCCCTTTATAATGCCCACATCCAGATGCAGCCCAAATTCATCATTTTTTTCATCCTATTATTCTTTTCCTTCTTGCACATGCTACTTGCTAGTGCATTTTTAGAGTTTTAACTTGCTGATATAAAACTACTTCTGTGATCCATTAAGTTTAGTTTGAATTCTAATCTCACCCTTTGGAAATACTTAAATACTTGGTGTGATTCACAGAGTTTTGTACCTGTGTAATCTGACTGAAGTCAGTAAGTTAAAATGTTCAATGTTTCAAGTCTATTACATGGATGAGTTTGATGGTTAGCTGTCACCAATAAAATAGTAACACTTATGGGATATATCCATCACAGGATACGCTCATAAAACTCCTAACACTAGTCTTCATAGTCAGAGACATGTGGCTTACAGCTCAGTTTGTGAAATAAACATTTACTTAAACAAAATACGGAGTAAGAAAGAGTCTGCTAAATGGAGCGTGCAGCAACAACAAGTTCTTTTGCTTAGGTGCACATTTGCTGTGAAGGTCCAAACTCTCAATTCTCACAGTTGGCTTGATTAGCTTAACAATTCTATTACCACTAGCCCAATTACTCAGCTATACTGATGGGCTCATACTGACATGCCAAAAAGTTGGAGGCTCCAGTCGACACAAGTTTTCCTGTGCTTTCATTTCACCCCAAGCTTTCTGTAAGGTTTGCTGTAGGCGACCAAAGAGGGAAAGAGTTGTACGAGTTGTTTGTGCTCCAGCGACCTACAGCCCCTGGAAATTCAGCAACATTTTCTGGCATGACAAGCAGATGTGTCATAGGAATGCAAGATAATAAGTGTCACAGATTTACCTTTGTCTCCCATTTATCTAATCCATGCCGTACTTAGCTTGAAACAATCCTGTCCATTAATGCTATGCATAACTGTTTTATGCTTCTTGACTGGAGATAACTTACTCAAAGCTAATACTAACAAGGGACAAAGAAGAAAATGAAGTACCTAACATTTGAGCAACAATGGGGAGTTTTAATTATGTCCCAGATGAGATACGTGTTACCTGGAAAAGTAACATTGAAGAGTCTATTTAGAGGGAAAATATGTTATCACATGTTATAGCTAGCCTTTAGTGTGGAATTCGCAGTCTCCCCATTTCCATTTTACAAGCTGCACACCTTTTTCCTTCGTTCTTCAGTCACTCAGGCACAAGAACTTATGTATACAAAGTGATCAGTTTGTAAGAGCTGTGTCATGAAGGCTCAGAAAGCAGACTTGGTTGGATTTTTCTCGTACTTCCTCATCTCTGCCCCAGATGTGCTAGGGGCTGTGAGTCTGCTGCTGGTTTCTTTCTTATCCTACCCTACATCACTGCATCGCTAGGTTAGATCAGAGACAGTGATCTGCTGGCATCTGTGTTCAGCAGTATCACGCTGATGGCTGAGCATTTACGCTGTTTTTTCTTGCATCAGGACTATATTTTATTCAGCCTTAGTGGTCTTCTGCTGAGGTCTTGTCACATTAACAAGCTATGTTTTCCAAAGTAGGGAAGGTGATAAGGTCTCATCCCTACTTTCTAGGACATCCTTTTTAAAAGTCAAAGTGACTTTTACTAATAATGACACAATGTCCATTTTGCAGCTGCACGTGCTGTGGCACAAGTGCCAGTACAGTGAGTACCAAGTAGAAAAATGAGTTCTCGTGCTTAAACAATGAGTTCAGGATTGCTTTACATTTCCCAGTGCTCTTTCACTAGGAAACTGCTTTGCACTCACCCTGTAGGCTTTTTTTCTCAAAATTTTTTTTCATGTGTTAATAACGCTTCAGTTCTAATTCTATTTTCCTAAAAAAAAAATTGCTATACTATGCTTCTTGTTCCCTTTTCTACATTCTTCCCTACTACACTGTTTATTTCTGTCTGTTTCTTCTTTCAGAATCGCATACCCAGTCCAAAGCTCCAATTGCTTCGTGAAGAGAAACAAAAGCCTCCCTCTCTCATCTGCCAAGCCTGGCCAAAGTTGTTCTTGTAGCTTAGTGGCTGCTTCTGAAGAGAGACAACCTGCAGCCTCCTGAAGGACAACAGATGGAAACCTCACTGTCACCGGGGACTTAGATGGCAGCTGTGCTTTGCCCAGTCCTGCCTTGCAAGACCCTCTCAAGAAGCCCCCACCTTGCTGGGTCAGTACACAGGTGTCCTGATACCCAGAGAGAGGAATAAGGTTTCTTCTGCTACATTGCATTCAGTAAAAGGCATCTTTTAAATCGAAAGCAACTTCGTTCTCCCAGTGTACTCTGCTAGTTGTATCTAGGATACTTGCTTTTTTTGTTTGTTTCCAATTTCACTAATGAGGTTTTCCATTATTCTTTCCTTTATGCAGTTTTGACTGTTTTCTCTCATCTGATTCAATTTGTTAAATCTCCTCTATTCCCTTTCCATGTGTTTTTAGTCTAGGATTAAAAAAAAAAAAAAGTGTTCTTAGAGGCATAGTAGCCAGCATATTTTAAACAGTGATATCTTAAAACTCTGATGTACACAAGTTGTGCTTTTAAATTTGTTGGCCAGTCAAACGCATTACTGTGCTTCCCACTGATCCACTAACAATGTTAAAACATGACTTCCTCTGTCTGTTTAGCCCTTGTATAGCAAGCCTGTAAGTGATGGCTTCCTGGTTTTATAAATACTAACAGCTAAACAGCAAAGCATTTTCTGATTTCTTGGCCTCGTATTTCCTTCAAAGATATCAAAAAGTATTTTCCTGAATTCTTTGGCGAGGTGTATTTGATGTGAATCAGGAACAGAGGAAAACAAAGGAAAGGACCCGTCATAAGGGTGAAATCCCAGGACTGGATCCAAGCCTTGACAGTCCAGTGACAGAAGAACCAAACTATAACTCTATTTTGATCATTTTAGTTGGTTTTAGCATCTGGCTCTACAGCACTGAATCAGCAATAGGATTAGTACTGACCTTAGCAGAACAAGGAATTCACCACACTGGCTTAGGGTCTGAAGGCAGTTTTACAACATGTTCCCATCATCTGCAGTTTTACTCTGATTTCTCACCGTCTCTCTCCTCCTCGCTGCGGTGCTCTCTTTCAGCTCCATGGGTCCAGATTGAGAGGCAGCTTGTGAGAATCGTGTACTTAGCTAGATGCAGTCAGTCCATTTGCCAATGTGCTAAAAATGAAGATATTTTTAAATAATTGTTTCATTGTCTAGTTTGTTTAATCTTTCTGCATTGTTCTCACTTTGGAAAGTTCCATTCACCCACATGACTGGAATAATACCTTCGTCAGAAACACCCTCGATTCAGTTTGTCTGCTCAAGTTGTGGAGCCAGGTCTTCTCCTGTGCTGTAAATCAGCAGTCCTCCAGCGACTTAAAAAACATTTATGCATTTGCCAATTTACAATTATTAAAGCTCAGGTGATGCAATATAAAAGTCAATGCTTGGAGAAGGAAAACAGAGCTGATACATTTCTCTTCTTTGTATATAACCTCTGCCAAAAACACCGTGATACAGATACCACAAGAATATTGGCAAGTTTTATATGTATCTGAGTGGCACAAAGTGTGCTGTACGGCAGATGAGCACCCTGAAGGTACACAGGTTTGTCATGAAATAAGAGGTACCTTTGAGATGATAAAACTACCTCTGTGTGCCATTGTTCATTTGGTGAAAAGGGACCATAAAGTACTATCTGAGTTCAGTCAAAAAAAAAGAAAAAAAACCACCACAGCTTTCAGAGATGTAACTGATTTGTTCCAGAATTGTTCACTGGCTGATATACAGCCTATTGTAACATTATTTTGTTCATGTTTTAAAAGATGTGTCTTGAGCCACTGAACCAGCTCAAAACATAAATCTCATCAGATCACAAAAATGCTGAACAATTTTCAAATAAGTGAATGAGTGCTGATGCTGGGCTGCATGCAAGACACAGACCAGCCATTCTTCCATATTTCTAAACATATGAAAGCTAAACAAGATGCATCTCCATGGGCTGACGTATGGCTGATCTGAACCAAGGAATGAAGGGAAATGCAACTGTCTTGTAACACACTTTATCAACCCGTCTCCATATTTCACTCTTCCTTACAATGAACTAACCACTTAGACTTGCGAAGATGGAGGTTAAGACAAACATTTGAACCTACCGATGAATGGTGCTATAATGAAATAGCAATACAACGATGCTTTACTTCCCTTGTGCCTTAAATGTCAGCTGTGCCACTGAGGGATTATAACTGTGCTTGGTTGGGGGTTTGGATTTTTTCTGCTTGGCTGTTATTTGTTTGGGTATTTGGGTGGTGAATGCTCTTCATTTCCCAATTATAGCAAAGGCAAGAAAGAAGGAAAAAAAATTAAAGTACTTCAAGAAAGAAAAAAAAATTGCCAGGAACACTAGGAGGCCAAGGCAGACACAGAAGCCTGGTAATTTCACCAGAAAGTCTGTTCACATGATACCTCCAGATTCAAAAGACTGTCATTGATTGCACGGTCTGAATATAATGGAGTTACAAAGATGCAGTTAATACCAAAGGTGGCCAGGAGGACTTCTGCTTCTAGCATAATGTGTAAAATGGGAAAACAAGAACTGGACTATCAGAACCTGTAGTGAACACTCTATTAGATATTACGTTTCTACATGTGAAAGCAGATTTGTTACAGAAGTAGCTCAGGCAGAATGAATTCAGAAACCTCTGAACTGCAAGATGAGGTATCTCTTTAAAGGATCTGGTGTATCTCTGGCTGATCAGGTGGAAATACAAAAAGCCCAGCAAGCATGCTAATAAGGAAAAAACAAACAAACAAACAAAAAAAACACAGATAATGCTCTCCTCATGTTCCAGATTAATAAGGGAGAGAGAGCTGGGATTTATATGGTGAATTTATGCTCAACTCTTTTACTTGGAGAAGTAAAGCTTAAGTCTTAAAGAATGCAACTGAAGCTGTGTGGATGCAGAAAGCTTTCCTGGCTGTACCATCAGGAACACGTCGCTGGCATGTTCCACAACTCCTGTATGATGCCCTACTTCAGCTACCTCTGTTGTCAGTGCAGGGAGAGAGGCTTTGGCCCTAACAGCAATTTCATCTGGGACAATCTTCTAAAAACTTTCATTAGAAGTTATATAGCTTGAAGTACAAAACCATTCTGTGTGAAACGAAGTATCTAGTTACCTCATCTGAGACTCGAGGACAATTTAGTCGTGCAGAGTAGTCTAAGGGAAAACAACTTCCATCATGAGGATGTGTACAAAGCTAGAAACTTTGAGAAGATACCTGCCTTGGACAGCTCGCCTGCCAGAATTGGAAGTAGCAGAATTAATAATAGTGGGGTGCTCCAGGTACGCATCTTAGTATGTTATACACTTGGGAAGGTATTTAACTTTGAAGTTTACTGAAGCAGACAGACTATGGTAACGAGGCAGGAAGGGATCACAGCAAACAAAAGCAGCGCAGTACGAGTCTAAAAATAGTCCTGCTATAGCAGTAACTAAAAACTCAGATTAGATACCTGCCTCTGACTTCAGAACAGACTTGGATTCTTCCAGATATACAAATCTCGTGCTGAGAAGTCCCAGTGAACATCAACATTTGTTCTGCTAGTATTGTGTAAGGGTTGGTGAACTATTCTTCTGAGACAACTAATCTAACAATACTTGTAAGATTTTAGTTTTCCCACTGCACCACTGACACGGGTAAGCTGAGGCATGAAAATTAAGTTTATTGCCAAAGACTGCACTAGAGTATAACAGTTTCTCAGTCCCATGTATAGCTGTGCTTCTATACGTCTGTGTTTTACTTTTTTGATTTAACATTTGTTTGGGTTTGGGGTTGGGGTTTTTTGTTTGGTTGGTTTTGTTTCCCACATAACATTCAAAGGCAATCTTATGCTACACAAACCAAAACATTTGCAGTGTACTTTTGTTCTTGTGTACTCAGACTAAATTTTCTCCAAAGCAAGGCAAAGTGAGGTTGCTATATACGGAATCTGAAGAGGACTTTGCAAATAAGTCAGCACACACATTTCTATTGCCCCATAAAATTGAGTACTGTTAGCAGCCGAAATTAGCAACTTAAAAGTTTTAGGCTTATCTCAGCTCTAAAAAGCCTTATACATAGCTCTTAGAACAGTTTCTAAAAGCCCTGCATGACAGTCTATATACTACAACCTACAAGAGATACCTTGTTGTCATATCTTCCAAGAAATGAATTGAGAAATCATGAGTGGGATTTTTCTAGTCCAGTCAACAATAGCTTAACTCATTGCCTCTAGACATCAATTACCAATTATTTCACAGGAATCTAAGTTAAGCCAATTGCCAAATGCTCTTGAAAATCCCTATCCAGCTTTATAAAAGACTTCAATTTGAAATGAAACGCAGCTGTATTTTTTATTTATTTTTATCTAAGAGCGTAGACATAGACAGTTACATGGATGCTGTCAATCAAGGAGAAGCAACTCAGTTGTATATCTGATTCGTTCAGGTGTAACGCTGACTTTTTTTTTTAATACAGACTACTATTTAGCAGGAGATGTAGTAGATAGTAAGGCAGAAACCCAGTGGGACGTTTAATGTTAGCAGAGCATTTGGAGTGGTCCCCAACAGAAAGACCTTTAGTCAGTGGTGCATACTGGAACATAAAGCAGGTTTTACCAACTCTGCAAAGCTAAGTCCATAGTATGAAATGCTGTTGAGCTCACAAAAGCACCAAGCAGGTGCTGCTACCATGTGTTGTGCAGCTTAACTGTGTCGAGGAAAGAAATTTGGAATCCTTATTCAGGGGCCTCGGCTCCCCATGTCATTCACTGAAGGAGCTCTCCACCTCAGAAGGTGCATTTGAAGCCATCTCCAGACTGAACAGCCACCTCCAGGTCAACACACCTACTGCAGCAGGAACAAACTGGGGAGAACTGTGTGCAAATTCTTTTTTTCCCCTGAAGCAGGAGTCTTCATTAAGGACATAGCAGCGTCTCCACCCACTTACAATCCAAAGCCTTAAATGTAAGTGCCTACAAATGCTTTCCCAATAAATAGATGTAGAGAATTCTTCCAAAGCACAGAAGACACAGAGCCCTCTCTCAATACACCTCCATGGAAAGGCAGGTGGTTACAGCACCTTCTTGGGATCAGAAAGACACAAGTGGGAGTCCAAACCTGTGGACACAAATAACAGTCTTCACTCTCGTCTGTCACAGTCATTCTGATGCAGAAAGAACTCAAGCTTCATGGGCCAGAAAGTGGGAACAAGAATGAGCATCACAGTACTATTTCAGATATGTCCTCAGACAATCTAAATCTATCCTTCATACAAAGGAGAAAACAAATACATATTAATGCACTTACCAAAATGCAATTGTGTAAGAGGGGGGACAGCAACTCACTCTCCTCCCATATGTGTTCTATAAAGAAAAAAGTTGAAAAGTTGCTATCACTGCACTTCAAGTAGAGATTGATGGACTCACCATATGTAGGTTTGCTTGCAGATTAACATATAGTTGAAACCCTACAGAGAAGTTTCCCTAACTTCTGGATCCTAGCCAGGAAAAAAGCCTGAACAAGGCGACAAGGTGATGGTGGTACAACCAAGGTGCTCCAGGGCACGGGGAGCAGGAGAACTGCAGGCTTGCGGGGAATTCTGGGGTCGAAAGCTGAGGTCTTGTTTGCCCCAGACACCTGGGAAATGATCTGCTGGAACCAGGATCTGTAGGAATGGTATCCCAAATTTAGGCATCTAAATTAATTGCCTTTGGGTCTGACCTTTGAGATTAGAAGAGCAGAGACCCAAGATAAAAGCTAACAAAGAGAAGAGAGGTAGATTGACTTTTCATCTCACTAGCAATATAGAGAAGCCTTTACTCACATCTCAGCTACCTAATGTTTCTGATGAAACAGATTTTTCTGTAACCAGTGTATATTTTTTACATTATAGAAATTAAGTGGAAAGACTCAACAGGGAGTTTAAGTGATCTAATCACCTATCTTTCCCTGACTCTCAACAGGGCATCCATTTTCTATAGGCTTCTTCAGTGGCACAGCCCAGCTAAACTGGTTTATAAACCTTACTCTGGAGAAGCTTAGCAGAAAAGTAGCATCAAAAAAAGGATGAGAGAAAGACAGATAAAAAATGTCCCTGACACCAGTATCAAATTTTCACCAGCTAGAGATGGACTTTTGTGTTAATGTTTACTTCAACCTTCTGGCCATGCCTTTTCAGTTGATGCCCAATATATACAATTATACACTTCCAAGTTCCCCCCTTCTGGGACGTTGACTTTTAAACCCAGTATTTCTCTATCATTCCTTGCCTGGTATTTTTGTGTTCAAACCGTGAGGTAAATAAACTAGTGATTTGGTGTAGCCTGAGTTCATAAAGAAAGTTCATCCAGAAAGTGCCAAGCACTCTGAAAATTAAGCTGGTGAAGGCATTTAGGTACTCAGACATGGGGGATTCCAAGTTTTGCATCAAGCAACTCTCCATGAGAGCCATTGGAGCCAGAAGTATCCTTTTATAGAGCAGCCCATTTCCTTCAGTAGTCAAAGGATCTTGAGTCTCAGCTCCTACGGTTCTCTGCATTTGTTTGCAGTCTTTCAACCTTTCTAGCCACCATGCACTGAGATGCAGTCAGCTGCAAATTCTATATGGTGCTGAACACCCCCAATTCCCTGATTTATAGCCATAGCTCATTACATGAGTAGGCCTTGCTGATTTAACAGACAGAACTAAGATCACAGTGGATCCTATGTGGCATTTTCTGAGTACACCAGAAGGCTGAACAGAAGAACTCACCTAGACACAGACAATTCTTGTATGACAGAACAGAATTAGCAGGAAGATGACATTCACCACATACGCAAAAAAAAAAAACAACAACCAACCCACAGCCCTATAAGCTTGAAAACACTCACCTCACTCTTCTGTGGTTTGAGAAGTGAAGTCTAGCACAGCAAAACAAAAATCAGACCTACTTTTAATCTGTGAACAGCTCT
The DNA here is from genome assembly GCF_026419915.1 of Harpia harpyja. NCBI lineage: Eukaryota > Metazoa > Chordata > Aves > Accipitriformes > Accipitridae > Harpia > Harpia harpyja. The sequence continues at coordinate 48,670,724 of NC_068942.1, read as the reverse complement.
TTTGATGAAACCTGTCATGTTTCTGGCTTCTTTTGTTCCTTGTGAAAAGAGCAAAAATGTTATTTTTCATAAAGAATTTCCAAATGTTTTATCTTTATTAATGTTTCTTTATGATATAGTTCATCACTGCAGGCAAATCTGTCTCGTTCGTTAATTCTTCCATTGTCAAAACAACATAACCAATAGTTTATAACATCGTAAGTCTTGGACATCAGTCATAATACAGAGATTCCCCATTATGTACAGGATTGTCTATTTTGATATGTTTGAAAGGCCAGTCATGACTGGTTATACATTTATCTGTTGCTATGAGCAGCATAATATTCTGTATTGAAGCAGTCAGCCTATTAATGGCATATGAGTTTTTTAGTTGCTTTTGTCACTGTTTATGGTTTTCCAGATGGTAAGAAATTAATCGCTTAGTTTAAATATTTTTAATGCTTTTTCTGCGAGTTTCATATTTGATGCAAGATTTGGCAAGTCCTCTGAAGTTTGGGTTCTTAAACATGCAGCCTTCTATCCAAAAAGCTTGAGATCCCTATTCCATGCTACTAAAATGCAAAGAAGAAATAGAAAATTACTGGGAGGGAGACAAAAAAAGGACATAACAGAAGTGATTCATAGTTCAATTTCATACAAAAGTGGTAAGCAAAATGTAGCCTTCAAAAAAAGTCTTCAAAAGATCCAGTTCAGTAACTATGGCTGTTTCAGACCTCTTTAGAAAGATTTATCCATCAGCTGTCATTCTTCTCTTAAGCAGGATACACAAAGAAAGATTCAGTGCTGCCAGCACCTGATATATGCATTTAAGAGACCTCAATGCCTTTTCTTTGAGATAACAAAAGCAAAACCAAAACAAGAGTACCAGAGTGCTTCACGTGGCTTTTTTCTGTTTGATTTTGGGGCTTTTAAAGCTGGCATTTTTGAACTTGACTGGGGAAAGTGGAGAGGAGACCATTCAAGTCATTGCTGCATCTGTGGGTATTATGTGATCGCTTAAAGGCTCTAAAAATCTGTGGATCCCATTTGCTCTGCTACACAACTATAAGCAGATCTAACATCACAGAAACCAGTGCAACTACAGTAGCAAGTCACCAGTATGGGGGAAATCGGAAGAGCTGTGTGCTACAAGTGATAGGCTTTTGTGTTGCAAAGCAATGAAGTCACCTCCTGCAAATTTTTAAGTGAGAAGAAGGGAGTGAAGAGAAAAAAGCAACGGGCTTCAAGTCTTAAAAATTGATGATCAAAGAGGCACTAGATCACAGGTGAGTATCAGTTTGGAATTCTGCAGTCCTATATACCAGGTGCTTCAGCTCTAGTGGGACCAACACAAGTTCAGGGTATATCGGATCCCCAAAAGTACGTTCTTCAACTGCCTGAAGACACCCTCGCTTGGTCAGAGATCACATCTAGTCTGACTTCTGTATTTCAAACTTCTGAAAATAACCAAATTTAATAAAAGCCAGAACAGCACAGCCAGCTCACTGAGAACATTACACCAGGTAAACCGCACTTAGCTGGTATAGACAGCTGAACCTCGCAAGTGTCCTCCAGCAGCCACCCACCCCCAGCTGACATGCTGCCTAAAAATCAGAGCACGCAGAAGCTGTAGCCATCCTGCTCACTTTGAAAGTATTAAGAGGGCCCTGGAGTACTTCCACAGGTGGGCTCTCATCGCTCTAGAAATTGTTCTGTTTCCCCATTTCTCTGCCCCGAGTAAAGCTGCTTTCCCAGGTCACTGAAGATCTTCTCCAGGCAGGGGATAGCCTCCTGTCCATACCCTGCAAGCTGTGCCGCCAGGCAACGCGAGGCGAGCCCGCAGAGTCGGGCAGGGTGTTCCAGCTGTGCCAAGAGGAATCAGCACTCGCACACCTCAGTCCTCTAGGCAGCCTTTGGACATCTGTTTACTTCTCAGCTTTCTCCCCTTTACCCGGCAGTTCCTTATCAAACGCCTTCTCATCAGCCAAAAACATGAGGCAGAGTTTCTGTCAGAATTATCATTGCTGACATTCCCTAGACAACCACTAACCTGGCTGAACTGAAGAAAACAGGTAACAAAGGAGAATAAGGGGATCATTGATTTTTTTGGTTTCTTGTTGACAAAAATTGTGACAGTGATAGCTATCCCATTCCTATAGCTGATTTTTATCAAGACGGCATATTGAATGACATATTACAGGTTAAACTTAGAAGCAAGAACCGGGGTCTTTGTTTCAGGTTTTGTTTTGATTTTAAGTAAATACTGCATTCTTCTCTTCCTCCGGTTCCCAATTCTTGCCAGGCCATGTTCCTTCATTTGAAGTGATTTGCAGTTTCAGAAGAACATACCGCTGTGGAGATCTGAATACATAAACAGTTACGTTGCCTTGCTACTATGCACCGCACCTAAAGAAGGTCCTTTTATCATTGATGTTGCTATCTCTGATGTTGTACACATGTGGAAGATATCTTCAGTTACCAGTACAGTATTTCTGAAAAAAAAAAAAAAAAAAAAGAAAGCATTAGCCAACCTTAACCAAAAAAAAAAAAAAATTAAGAAAGAGAAAACTAATGTTCACCACATGCACTGCCTTGAGAATTCAGATGAACTTTCTGTGCTTCTTTTCTTTTGCTTTGGAAAAATGTGTAAGCCATGATTTTAAATCATTTGCAAACTCCCCTGCTTTAATTTATTAACGTAAGCTGACTGCATGAGAGCACTATTTTAACCTTAAACTGGAATACTAATAACATCCCTGCACAATACCAGATATGTTTAATTTCAGCTTTTATTGTGCTATTATTCCAGTGGATCCCAAGAACATCTGATTGAAGTTACCTTAAAAGTTCTGCATTTAAATTAGGTACGGAACCAAATAAACTCCACTGATCACAACAACCTTGAACTCGTGGAAATTCAGATCTAGATCCAGGCTTTGCAGCTGGATTCCATCCCGAGTTTAAATGTGACTCAGAATCAAAGAGTGTCGTGGCTGCATACACAGTTTACAGGAAACATTCAATTCAACATTTTTGGTAGGTGTTCCATCCTTTAATTACTCCCAAATTTCTGCCCAATTCTTCATACCGATACCTAAATTCAGACTCTTGCTTTCTTTCTGAACTGACTAAAGCCTTAGCAGACACATCACTTCACTACAGAATAAACATCGTGGCACTGATTTGAATCCAAAACTCTCTGAACAACTGTTTCACATCTAAGTAATTGCACCAGCAGTAGTGGGGTCGCCTCCTTTTTTGGGGGGGGGGAGGCGGTAGTGGTTGGAATCGCAGCCCGTGACTTTATCATACAATATGAAAAGCCTTTGGGCTATCCTCTCAGCTGGGAAAAATAAGCAGAGCTCTGTTGGTTTCTGGGTGAATGAGATTATAATTCGAATCAGAAGCATGGTGTTTGTTTATACCATAACAAAGTATCACAGAAGTGTGTATCATAAGCCTTAAAGCACTGCACTCAAGGACGGCAAAACCCACGAGTCTGAGCTTAGGTTTCAGTGACTCCAGTGAAGTTATGCCTATTTATTTCAGGATAGTAGTGCTGATGTGCACCAGCTGAGAATCTGGCTCTTTAACTCCTAGATGACAGCAGAAACCATCTATGGGGGGAGGGAGAAGAGGCAGGGGTGGGACTCAGCTTGAGTACAGAGCTGTGCCACTAATAAATGAGTATCAGCCATCTCTTAAACAGGCAGGCCTGTTTATTCCCAAAGCAAAACTAGAGAATGAATAAACACATGTAAAAAATAATACAAAGGGTGTATTTCCTTAAGGAATTTCAAATGTGTATACTATGCTTCGCATTCCAGTACAAAGGATTTTGATCTTGAGCAACACTTAACCAGTTACTCATTTTACGTGCTTGCACATACAGCCCTCATGATTCAAAACAAACTCCTGTATAAAATGCCTTTCAGAACAACCCATCCATTCAGTTAACTTGACAGCCTGTGCTCAGCTAAGAATAAAACTCTGCTCTCTTCCATGCACCCAAAAAACCCCCAAACCAGCCAGCAGAAATAAACTCAAAGGACAGTTTCTCCTGGTACCACATCCACACTGCTCATCCCAGTGGGAGATGATACAGTATGTAACATTGCTATGTTTCAGACTAATTATGTAAGAGAAATCACACGTGGCATAAACAGAATGGATAACAAAGAGCAGCAGTATATGTTCAAATAAACCACTGTTTATGTCAAAACTAATAACTTGTTTACTGTAGTGGACCCAATAAGTTAACAGGTCCAATGAGCCTAATGACTTTATTATCTACTCCTCTTTTTTTGCTCTTCATTGAGGCTGGAGCTGATTTTTTTCAGGAATCATTATGTTTATGCAATCCGAGCATATTGTTATTTGCTACTTTCTGCGTGATCATTTTGGCATTCTTATGAGAGAAGATGATGATGGTTCTGCCTAAATGTTGGGGGGGATTATCACTGGCATGGGAAGTTATTAGGTTTGATGCAATATAGAGAACATTCACAGTCAGAAAACAGCATGTTTCATTTTTAGGAATGGAGGTAATTGTGCTTTGTGACAGTGCACATCCTTAAGATGTTATGTATCATTGCGTACTTAAAAAAGCAGTACACTTTTCATTGATCTTTCAATTTCATTTTGATTTAAAATGCAGATCTTTCCCTCCATTGAAATCCTAGCATTTTTATTTTAAAATGTATCGGAAAAAATCCATTTCAGACATATGCAGCACCATAAATTACTTTTTGTGGTTGAAACAGTATTCGCTTATGTCATGGGTTGAACATCCTCCTTTATTAGAATGCTATTTATTGCCACCAGCTGCAGTGCTTAGCTAGGAAAGTTCTTGACACCAGCGATTGCTTTTCAGCACCAATGCTTCCGGCTGCTAACGGGGGCTTCTATTGCCAAATGCAGCCACCCCTCTTAAACTGTTCCTTCTGGTATACAGACAGCTCCTGTCATTGTTACCCAGTGCAGGAGCTGGGGGAAAGGGATTGGATCTGAACCCACTGCTATGTAATCTCTTTAGCTATAAATCTCCTATAACTTTAAAAGGCCTTGCCAAATACCGCTAGCTTGAAAGCTGTCAGATGTGCTCAGGAAATCTACCCATCAGTAATGGATTTTTTTCAAAATTAAGATGCGAGTTCAGCTTGTGAGCGGAGGACGTTTTACATAACTAGCCTCAGATTTAGTGAAAGCAACAGGACTTCTGTATGCATCAGTTACGTAGCCACTGGTCTCTATTTTATTAGATTTTAGAGCAGGGAGAAACCAGACAAAGGTAATTACTCTTCTTCTGTTCAGGGCTATTATTACTCCTGCATAAACCGTTAGCACTGCTATTTTCTTTTGCCTGTGCCTATGATAGGCAGGAAAACTAAGCTGGAGGAGTACAAAAGTGGCAGTGTCAACAGATGTCCTACCGAACAGTAAGTGTACCTTACACAGTAAATCTTCAAAGCAGTAGCATGTGTGCTGCTCCTGTGTATGCAAATCCTGTTATTTTATTGATATCATTTGCACACATGCCTTCTTCACAGCTGAACCCTTGAAAACCCATTGCATATAATTGGGCTCAACTAAGCAACAGAGGCAATCAGTGACGGGAGGAGACTGAACTCTTTTAACATGGAAAGAATTCCTTTCCTCCCTCAGAAGAGAAACACCCAGTAGGTCAAAGAGGAAGGTTTCTCTGCAGTACAGCACAGCCAAGCCTGTTATACAGATGCCTGAACCACTGGAATCTAGAATTTAAAAAAAAAAAAAAAAGTCAAGCCCTGAGCCTTCATGAACACGATTTTTCCCTTTGATTAAATAAAAGAATGAGCAAATATACACATTTTTGTCTATACGTACGTTTAAAAACCCTAAAACATTCAAACTGGAGTCTTTGCAGGGTTAGATTCTGCCACACAAGGTAACTTAACTGGCAAACATTCTGAAAATTTTTTCTACTCACCCTGAAACCTGATAAAAGTAGGTGTCCTATTCATCTTACAGATAGATTACAAAAAATAATCATTATTCTGCCCATAACAAAATTCCTTTACAGATTCAGAGAGTACAAGAGACATCTGAAAGTTGGAGTTATTTATGCGTCAAAATACAATTACTCTTTATTTCTTATCTTGTCCGTGCAAATAACCCGAAACAGTTGTTAGCAAATTACTTTCTCCTTCATATCTTTAAACTGGAGATAAGTGTATGTTTCCTCTAAATGACTCATAAAAATAAACTGACACAACAGTTTGACTATAAGCGTTACGTGTGACTGAGCAGCCTTCAAAAAAATTACTGTTATTTTCTTTGCACCTATATTCTCCACCAGGGTCTGGGCCATACTCTACCCTACACAAAACATCCTAATATAAAGCCAGTATCCACTTCCCCACCACTGAAGGAGGTCTGCTCCATTACACCAATCCCATTCTAGCCTTTTCTTCAGGAAGTACAAGACAAGAGATATGATAATGTAACGTCATGAAGAACGGGTCCCTTAAACAGCTCCTCTCCTCTATTCCAGCTGGACTTCTGCCAATTCAAATGGATGAGTGAGGGCCAACAGACATTTAGTGCAACCCTGTATTTAAAGCTAAATTATCCCCTGGATGACCCTAGAGTCAATTTATGGGTGCAGAGACTAATGTACAATAGAGTTCAGAAAGACTCTAAAGCCTAGCTTTGGAAATGCCTTGACACATGCCACTGGGGGGACACCCCAGGGGGCAGGAAGGGGTAAAATATATATGTGCTTATTTTCTATGTTTGTGCCATGTCCTATTTTGTGATTTTTTTAAATTTCTTTTTGCCGCTTTGTGAGTAAAAAAAAAATAATAGAGAAAGACCCTCTGAGTTCCCATTACACCAGTGAAAATGAAGTCTACTGCTTTTAATTCTTACTACTGTTTAGAACAGTAATTTATCTCTGCAGACAAGTCGTCCCCTAAGGAGTTCAGTAGTTCACCAGTATAACTCTTCCTCGTCCCTACAGATGCAGGAAATATTTAGTTGCATGGTGCACAAGCATCCTCCATGTTAGCAATGGTGAGCAGTAGCCTTCTTAGTCACCCTTCTCCTAAGGGTCTTCCTGCAGGAACACACCACCAGCTTCCCCACAGATTATTTTCTCTGTTGTGGGGCAAGCAAGCCAACAGAAAGTATGTATGAGTATTCATTCCCTATTCCTTTCTTGTGCCTGGGATCTTAAGAGAACAGACAGAAGAGATGTCCAAGATGTGAATCACACAGATTGTGTCTGTGTATTTGGCTGCCAGGTTACCTTGCAGTAAACAGTGCAGGATGTTACTCTTGGTTTCCACAAAAGTTGCTTTGCTGGAAGTTCTGGGCAATTTTTTTAATCCTTCCTTGGTGTAAGCAACCCACCTCAGTATTTATTTGATTAGGATTGGGCTTTTCCCGAGTTGCCCTGCTCAATATAAAGTTTCAATCTCACTGCTTTAATTTTTATCTACTTTATAGTTATCAGTTGACTTAGATTAAGCTACCACAGAAACCTGATAAGCTTTAATCCACTCTCCTGACTCTCCCCAAAATATAATTTCAGAAACAACTCGGATCTTCAGACCAAGTTAATCATAAAAACAAGCCCACCAAAACCTTTTGAGTAACACGAAAGGCATGCAGATGCAGCAACGTTGTCATTTTATGTAAACTTTTTTTTTTCTTTTGGACAAGTAGAACCGTGGATGACATTTTTATGCCCAAGTCTCTTAAATGCATCTTGAAACAAAAGTTTTTTAAGACAAACATGTAGCCCAGAGCAGATAGCAAGTAACTGTTGTAACCAGGAGGAGGGAGGAAAGAAAAGAAAAAAAAAAAAATCGAAGTGAGTTTAGTATATTTTACTGCAATTTCAATAAGTTTAGTTATGATCATAAAAATTATAGTTATGACAATCACAGGGCTCTCTGTTGTCTGGTGATTAATCCTACTTGCTTTCTTTTAGAAAAGTTCACAATTATCCGCGGCTTTCCTTTCCATGTAACACCGTTTCCCATGTAAACATACTGCTTTAGTGTTTTATTACGCGAGGCTGCTACTGAGCATTAGAGTAGGTATCCGTACCTACTCTGTAGGTGTACGAGTTACACAAACACCAACACAAGATTCTGGTAAGGTAACGCAAGTGACGAGGCAGTGACTTTTATGCCACTAACTGAAAGAGAGTCAGGTAGCAATAGCAGTCTCCAGAGCAGTTGATTTACAAGCCAAAACCCCTCAATGACCTCCGAGTTAAATGCAAGCAGGAGAGGGATGAAAGGCTATTGCGGGTGCTTCCCCATATGCAGCTGGTCGGCGTGGCAAGCAGCACCACCTTCCTTCATTTGCTCCTTTGAACACAACTATTCCCACCAGCAGCAATAGTCAAGGATCGCACCTGACCACTGTATAAGAAAACATCTATCGCATTCGTGTTGCTCCAGATATTTAAAAGAAATCCTTGTAACAACCACACCACCAGTTTGCGTTTTGAGCAGTATACAGCTCTGAAGCAGTGACGCATTCAGCCACCTTATACAGGTCACTTTTATGCTGGTGTTTCCAAAAGGAGAGAAGTAGGGCAAGCTTTTCAAACTTGGCTGCCTGAAGCAATCTATCTATCCACCTATCTGAGAAGCTTAACTGAGCAGCCTAATTTTTAGATGCCAGCATTCAAACCTCCCATTAAGTCACTGTCAGAGACTTTCCAGAATCTTTTGCTCTGGTCTATATTTAGCGCATCTATAACTAGCGCTAAAAATGGGCCGCAGGGGCAATTTAAAAGCAATGGCCAGATTTTCAGTAGTACCACAGAAGGATGTACTTCAGGGGTTTTTTGCCTAACTTGAGAGAGTAAAAGGGTTGCATTTGCATAAGCGCTTAGCAGGTACTTTAAAAATTATTAGGCATTATCTAAGTGCTTAACAACCAAAAAGACGCATTGAAGCAAAACAAGTTCCTGCTTACTGTAACTGCCTCTGACCAGTTCACCTGGGGATGGCAAGTTTGTTCAGTTGCTTTGTGACAAGCACATGAATGTGCAGACAGACCACAGTCACATGCTATTGAAACCTCATGGTTACAGACATGCTAATAAAGGCAAGAGCAGTCCAAGACTTAAGTTACGGAAACCAAATAAAACCATGTAACATCCAGGTAAGACCTATTCTTTCACACTGTAGAATCCAAAACAAATTTTCCACCCATGGGAACTAACAAACTTCCATACTCAGGAAATCTGGAAAACTGCCTGAGTAGATGATCAGTCATCTTCAGAAGAAAATCGTCCTGCAAAGGTTATTTTGCGTAGAGTGGAGAAAGAAATAAAAAGAAAAAAAAAAAAGTCAAGCAAATGGTGGGACTTTAGAAGAAAACACAGTTTTGCTATCTTTACGAAAGACCCAAATAAACTAGGGCAACAGATAAAACCAGGCACTACTCAAGAATTGCAAGATGGTTTTGTCAGAGAAATGTATAGATGTTTTTACTTGCATGCAACTGGAAACTGAAAACTAAATGCATGCAATAACGCAACAGAGCATCTGAATACTCTCTGGGACTGTAAACTTATCTATTGAAAAGCTTCTGTTCAAAAAACATTCCACAAAAATGGACTGCACCATCAAAGTAAGAACACCATGTAGGATTTAAGGTGAAGAAGGACAAGTCAGTGTTAATGGGAAAGAGAGACCATATTACAGATTCTGGTAGCCAACACCAACAAGCTTGCTTTCAGTAGATCTCAAAGAATAATTTTTAATTTAAGTACTGGCATTATAGAAAGCCACGAAAAAATGAGACTCCCATGGCTGGAAGTGAGAACATATTTCATCTCCAGCCAGAATCCTATGTCCATTCCAAAGCTGAGTTACTGGAAGTCTTCCATCGTCTCCAATCATTTTTTTTCCATTTTATTTCCCTCCTATTTTCAAAATGGGTGAGCAGGTATCTTCCACATAACTCCAAGCACTAGAACTACACAATATATACATTTATTAATTTCATAAATATAAAATTCAATGCTCTCTGAAGAACTATATTTAATGCACATCACACTGCTGAAACAAATTAAGCGTAGTTTCAATTAACGCTTACATTTTAATTCCACCTCCCCAACATGCCAATACTCTTCTGGGAAAGAAAGCAAAAGGAAAAAATGCTTTTACAATTCCTCCAAATGTTATACCCATATTCTAGTAATGAAATAACATTCTAATTTTTATTTTGAGAATATTACTATGCTGCAAGAAAAGCATGGCAGATATTAAGGCTTAACCTGATCTTCTATTAGCTAAACCAGGAACACTGTTTCATGCAGTACCTTAGTAATACAAATATGACATTGGATTTTATGTCCTGTGACAAACCTGTGCTAGATTTTTATTTAAATGAAAGGATTTGTTGATCATTTGGGGAATGCAAACGGTTCTTTAGAAAACAAAGTGCCATTGGTGTACTTGAAAACATCCATTAACAATCATAAGCTGGAATCGGTCACCAAATAACCACGGCCACAGAGCAAAGTTGTGTACAATGGCCACCAGGCTTTATTAGAGTTGCAAATCACACGCCATGGTCTGATTCCCAATTTATTGGTTCTACAAACTTTAGGAAAAACAAAGAGCTGCAGGCATCAATGAAATACAGAAATATGCTCTGAGTCAAGCCCTTTCAGCTGGGTATCTCAATTCAGAGATACAAGGAACATGTTAGCAGCAGCAAAACAAGTTCATTTTCAGCATATAAATGTACGCTTTAAGACAAGTAAGAAATGGAGAAGCCCTTTTAATTTGTCCCACATAGATATTTCCTCGCCTTTCCTGATCTGGTGAATACTCCCAGGGCAGTATCGTGCGGTCCATGAGTTTCTGTTTCCATGAGCACTGCAGTAGTTATGAGACTTCCTCCAGCCTGGCCCAGACAACTTCTCTAGCTTACTACTGGAGTAGCTTACCCAAATGCTTTACCCAAGTCCCAACCGGGGACACCACTTGAGGTGTCTTTTTAGAAGCAAGAGCAAATCAGGGGCCTCACACCAAAGCATATGCACGCTCCAGCCAAATCCCAGACCTGACGGGTGTTTGCCACCCCGCACCCCGCAGGCTACGCTCACCTTAGAGCGAAGGTCGGCTGAAAGCTGCCAGGCAGCAGGCAGCCCGGGTGGGATTTCCTCTTGACCTTTAAAGCCAATTGCCTGCTGCACTGCCAGGGTATTTACTGCTGCTGCAGGGAGAAATGAGATTTCCTTGTAAAAGTCTTTCTCCGTAAGAACCAAGGCCTGCATGGCTATCGACCATCTGCTGAGCGCTGCAAACAGTTGTGTGTTAATTGCTTAATTGTCTGCCCTGATTTTACTGGGGGGAGGTTGCCCCGGGTTAGCGTTTTATAGAATCAGGCCCAAAGGCTGCTGCAATAACTAAGAACAAAGGGAGTCCGTAAGAAAAGCCCTCTTCAGCCAGAGCAAAGAGCTATTTAGCCCAACCTCTCTCTGAGTGGCTAATAGAGTATATTTGGGGGAAAAGGATAGGCACAGGAGAAGCACCTGATAAAACTTCTTCCAGCACAGCCCCTCAAGCTTTCTGCAGCTCAGGAACCTCCTGAACTAGAAGGAATAGACTCTTCTCCATGCTTGAATCTTTAAGGTTAAAAAGCAGCAGGTAGCAGACCTGCTTTCAATAATACCAGCGCACAAAGGCTTGGGTTCACCGGATGCTGTGAACCTGACAGCTGTTTACAGCCATTTAGAAGGGTGGGTGAGCCTACTGCCAATACGCGCTGGAAAACTGTGTGATAAATGTGGAGGAAAATTTAACATTTCTATCTAGATTATTAGAGAAAACAATACTTCACCCATCAAATTTACATCTGTCCCGTCTGGCTATTTATCGGCATAGTTCTGTGAGATGTTAGCAGAACAACAAAGGCAGTGGCAGTAGCACCAGGAGCTTTGCAATAAGCTTCCACTGTGTCTGTATGTGCACAGGTGTGCTTAGCTCAGAAGAGAGTTTACTGCCATGTAACTCCAGCTAGTCCTAAGCATCAATCAGACCTGACAAGTTACTGCATAAAATCAGGTTGTTCTTGCTAGTGCACGTTTCCATGAGCGTAAGAACTTCACCATTGCTGAACGAACAAAATGACGGGGATCGGGCTGCAGTGGGTGACGGTGCAGCCTGCTGCCTTCTCTGGTACATGGTATACTCTGTGATGTGTGCTTGGCTCCCTGCAATATGCTGGTATGAGTATTAAGTAAGTTCACTATTTTTTTAGTAAGAATCATTTAGGAGCACTGTGTTATATGCTATTAGAAAGCAAAACCATTGTATTTAACCATGAATATGCTAGGGAGTTAATTTAAAATTCCCTTACTGTATATATCACATGGTATTTTTTTCAATTAAACTGATTCAGTATTGGAATACAGCATAACTATGTTTCCTTGAGTACTCTCATAGGCAGTTGAACATCTGGAGGTAAAAAAAGCAACAATAGAAAAGAAGAGATGCCATACAGGTTCTTCATATCAAGCTGAACAAAATTCCATAGTCCCTACATGCTGCTTGAAAGTGGATATAAAATACCTCCAAGAAAGGAGCCGTAGAACTTGAGACTATCAAGATAGAACAAGGGGTTATGAAAATGTATAAATATATTCAGGGGGAATTCTAGGGTGCCATTGCTGCCATCTGCAAGATGTGTTTCTCTTCTGGGTTCCAACTTCTGCTGCTTTTAGTGTGAAGTGAATATTACATTCTTGCTGCTACTTACACTGTATGCATCTCAAAGGTTTGCTTATTCTTAATTAAAATTAGATTAATGAAATTCCTCTTCAGACTTTTTAGTGTCTTCAAAAACTTTCTGTTTTCGGGAAGAGGCCTACATCAGGACAGAAGTGGGAAAGAGTGTAGGGAAGCAGGGAGAAAGAAAATAAAAAAGGAGTTATCTGAATAGCCTCCATGTCCTACCAGCTTAAAGGCAATGAAGCATTTGTCGATTATTCCTGTGGTCCACAATCACTTCCCAAAGCTGTAACTTATATTCATTTTTTACATATTTGACGCATAAAGCAAAGCTGCCTCAAGCACTGTTGACTTGTATGAGTTGGTCTTGCTCAGCACATCACAGAGGGTCTCAGTGACCTTGGCTGAATTGCAAGGGTGAAGTTTTTACACTCATGAACTGTTTTGGAAGGAAATAAAAGTCATGAGTGAGCGCTTTTGCACTGTCAAACACCATTCTGTCCCTTCTCATCTTCTCTTAATGGGGATGGTTAGCATAATCATGCTTACGGCTGTTACGTCCTGTGCACTTATCTATACATAGAGGCCTGTACATAAATGTAAATACACCTGAGGTCTGCTCTTACCTGAGTTGGCCTGGGGAGTGTTTTCAGAATCAAATAGTGTGTGAAATGCCGGAGTTTGCTTCTTTCTTAAAAGGTCCCTGCAGAATTGCCATGGCACAGGCAGTATACAGTTTTCACATACCTAATACATTTTGTCTGACTGTCTCATTGTATTTCATGAACATTAATAAATTAAGTTTCAGGAAGGACTGTGTAAAGACTGTAATGATTAGTGTCATTTGAGGGACGATTTGTGTAAAAAAAGGCTAATGATATAGCCAAGTTTATTCAGGTGTCAGTGGCAAAACGAGACATAAAACCTCTGAGCCCTAACTCACAAGTGATCACACCAATCACAATCTCCTCAGTGCTGTTTCAGAAATATCACCTCTTGTTACCCATTTTCTGTAATATATTTAAGCATACGTACAATTAAATTAAGCACTTTCATGCTGGTTTCAATCTTGATATTTCATTTCCAAGATTCAAACGAAGCAGTTACCCATCTCTTCTGAACATGTATATTGGCATCAGTATCTGAAGATGCATTAGCAGAAAATCATTAACTGAAGGAGCAGCAGAAAGATATGAATGCTAGAAGAGAATACCCATTTGCAGTTGTTCCCACAGATCCAGATGTTTTCTATGCCTCACGCACTGAGACTAATTGTGACGAAATTCTGAGAATGTCTGGCCACATTCTGCTATGATGTGAAATGAAACAGTTTGCACCTGTATGTCAAAGCTAAACTCACTTTTGATCGAGGACTGACACTGTACCTTTGTATCACTAACAGCCGGGAGCTTCCCACACCCTATTCTTGTATATATGATACCGCATTACAGAAATGGCTAAAGCCCCACGTTTATAAAGAGGGACGGCGTAAAATAAGTTTAGATAACACCTCCTCACCACTACAGCAGCCTTCTGGAATGCAGAGAACCCATGACAAAAGCAGCAAATAAGTGTTAAAGGAGGCGTACCTAGGAAGCAGTTTTACGTTATGGTCAGCTCCTCCAGTGGCTGCTGTCCAACGAATGGATGGTTTGCGCTGTTGCATCCATGAAAGGAAGGTGTTGGTTCGACTAGCTGTGTAACTCCGCTCTCGCTCTTCACATTCTGCAGCCTTGAAAGGCAGTTGGCCCACTGGGTATACAAATACAGCGCTTGGCTCAGTTTATCATTTTAATTTAAATGGACTCGGGAGATACATTATCTCCTTGGGTAGAGGCACAGTGGCTGATGAGAGCGAATGGCTTGGTTTCCTTAAAGTTCTTCTGCAGGTGGGGTACAGTTGCCATCCTTTGATTTCCAGGAAAGAAATGAGGGCTTTGGTTCCTAGACTCAAGGCAATGCCCACAGTATGTATGGATAACGAGAGGATTTGCCAGAGCCCTATTTCATACCAGCTCTTCAGATCTTTTTACGTGGTTCACATGCACTTTTCAGCAGCGTTATCCTTAGTCCTCAAGACGAGAAGCATGTGGGAGTGTGGAGGAAATGTATACGTTCTTCCCAGCCCGCCATTGGACAGAGCCCAAATTCCTTGGTGTAGGAGGGCTATGAGGTTCAGAACTGGAAGAAAGGGTTCTGGCAGACACAGCCAACTGGAAAGAGAGTGATCCACATGCAGAGTTCCTTCCAAAGATGAATCAGGGTGAAATGATTTTACATGTTCTTTCATTGTCCTTCCCACCTTGTAAACATTCCTGAAGCCTGTCCGTAAGCCCTGCATAAAGAAGTGCTAATATCCATATGTCAGTACTGGAAATGGTTTCTCCCACACCTAAAGAGCCAAGTTCATCCCGTATGTAATTCCACTCACTTTAATAGCTTTGCGGGAGGAAGGATACCAGCCCAGTAAGTCCACCCAAAAGCTGCCGATTCTGCTGAAAACAGCTGCCTGCCTTGTGAGTAGGATGAATCACCGCAGGCCTCAGTCGCTCAGGCCTTTGCAATAGATTCCTCTTCACTTCTGTATGCAGTTCTGCCTGCAAATCTCTAAATTATCTGGACACCAGCTGCTTGAAAGTCTTGAAAGCCCCATTACAGGAGATAAGGACAGCAGAGCAGCCCTTGCTCTCAGCTCTTAAACTATGTCCATCAAATGTGTATCTGTGCTGTATTTATGTTGTATTTATCCTAATGCAAGGCATTTCTTGATTAGCTGCAATATCCAGGAAGGATTTTTATTCTTTCTGATACATTTCTTGATTTTCAGAAAGGAGGAATGAGTATTCACCTTTCTTTGCTCGGTCAGTCACAAACTAGAACTAGGATGTAGGTCAGGGTGAACCGATGCACCTAGAGGTATTAAATTGCTTCAGTGTCTGGTCAGTAAATCTTTATCCTATAGTCAGAAAAAGCTGAATGCCAGCTTTACAGTAAAAATGGACCGGCAGGGAGTTTCAGAGAAGCTAGAGGGAAAATTTTCATAGGATCATGTAGGAATGTTATTTTACAAATTCTCTTCTATGATAATGATTCTGTGACCCTGGTGGTGCCTTCCAGTCTTATGTTCCTATAAATACCTTGCTTAAGAACTAATTCCTCTTGACAATCTGACAGAGCTTCAGCTTACAATAGAGCATGTCACCAGTTAGTTTATCTTATGGCTAACCTTTGCATTTGATTTTTGTTTTCTCTTACTGTGTCATTCTGGACAGCAAGATACTGTTTTTAATATTACCTGTTGAGAATTTTTACTTTATGAGTAAATGAACTTTCAGCTCCTTTAACAACAGATGCTCTAAATTAAAAGATCTGAAAGTAACATTCATATTCTTTAAGCAAATGGTGCATTCTAAGAGCCTAAACTATAAATGTAATTATAAATTTGTACAAAGTCCAGTTAAAAGAATCTGCTTGGGACAGAAGTTCACCCTTACAAGAAGTATAACATCAGGCATCGCAATTAGTCTTAACTAAAAAAATATCAGAGGAAAGGTCTTCAGAATGAATGAAGATTAGTTATTTTAATCACACTAGAGCTTTTTTGAATTTGCTTTTATGATGGAATAAAACATGAGACAACATAGTTGTATGAAAATGAGTTTCCATCAGCTGTGCTGAGAAAGAGATAAACAAGATAAACCTGACACACTCTTGGATATTGAAATGTATACACAAAACTACTGCTGTTTCCTAAGGTGGATCGGGGGGGAGAAGTTAAAGTGAAAATGTCTATTACTA
Source organism: Harpia harpyja (assembly GCF_026419915.1). Classification (NCBI taxonomy): domain Eukaryota; kingdom Metazoa; phylum Chordata; class Aves; order Accipitriformes; family Accipitridae; genus Harpia; species Harpia harpyja. Next base: position 48,654,198 of record NC_068942.1, on the reverse strand, counting down.
ATTCCCCTGTGCCCAGATAGGGGCATGAGGAAAAGTCATTTTTATAGCCAGCTTCTCTCATACTACTTAAGGAATAACACCTTTCTCTCTTCCACAGTCTGTTGCCTGGTACTCTATATGGTGTGAGATTAGGGCTTCTTCAAGATGTTCTTTGTTCTTCCCATTTTACCTAATGCAACAAGGCAGGGGGTTGTCAGGATTTTACCAGGCAACAGCAGAACTATTTTTTTACCCTAAATCTGCAAATGCCTCCTTCTCTGCATGTTGTCACACAAATCCCTTAGCAAAAATTTCATTTGATTTCACTCTGCTTTAGCTGTCTAAAAGGTATCCTAAGCACCTAAAATCCTAATCCAAAGGTCACCTCTCCTAATTTAGGCATCTAAATTTGTTTTGTAATGAATGGACCCCCACTCATCATATCTTACCTACCATACATTTGTCTCAGGATCCTCCTCCTCAGCATATTTCATCTAATCCTAAGAAAGACAATTGAGTTAGATGAGTGGACTATGGAGTAAAACAAGACAACCAGTACTGACTAGACATCTGACTTTTAGACAACTAAACTTAAAAAAGATCAAGCCCGTGCCTCGTTTGGTTTTCTTCTGCATAACACTTCGCACACAATTATCTATATGAGGTATTTTAGATCCTAAACTGAAAGATCTTTTTCAGCCCAGAGTCTATAGGTGACAGCAGAAGATATGGCACTTTGCACGTTTTGGCAAGGATTCCTTGCAGTCTGCTTCAGTCATTTATTCTAAATTAGGAGTAGATTTGCTCTAGAATTGCTCTATAGCCAGTGAAGAAAGGCAAGTACCTTCAGAGAAGTGCGTCTCTGGGTGTGCCTGCCTTCCTCCATTGACAACAGAGGAAGGAAGCCTCAAGCTGCTACAGTCCCATCTTGGGTACTTCAGTTAAACGATGGGATGAATCCACGTATATCAGCTGCAATGCTGGGGCTTGTAATAAATTTGAAATCTGCTTTAAAATCTTGCTAGTATAATATAAATCATATGTCAAACTACATATAGTGCCAGTGATGTGTTTGTGTGGTGGTATGCATACACACGTATGCATGCACGGTTTGTGTATGCTTATACTACAACAAAGAAAAACAGCCTGGTAACATAGCCTGCGAAATAATGAAGCCAGTTTTCAGAAAGATGTGGAAAACCTTTACACGCAGATCTCAGGATAAATTATTTTTAAGAAGTGAGCTATATCCAATTGTACAAAGTGGAATAATACTTCCAAAGCCAATCAAAAGCCATATTGCATTTGTTCTGGTTGAGTATGATTATATGGTGAGAGCATTTTGACCCGATAGAATAATAATAACAAAAAAGCCTAGTGGTAATAAGCGAAACTTTACTACTGACCTCTGTAAAGACTTATTGCCAGGACTCATATTGTCAGTGACATCCAGGATCAACAATGCTTGCAAGCAGTGGACTCAAAATGAAGTTGTCTGTTTTTGGCAACAAAATATTCTGCATTTAGCAAAGGCATATGTTTCAAACTCAAATGACTTCACTTCAAATTAAAGCAAAAAAATGTTTTGAAGTGTAGTCATTTGATAATCATTTGCTTTAAAATAAGCAACATATTTCTATCTAATGGGATCCACATCTTTAACAAGTGAACCAACAGTGTGAGAAACAAAGAACAACCTGCTCTTAAATATAATTCCAAAATAAATTACATCTAGCTCTTTTTTTGTTGTTGTTGTGCTCTGTTTTCCTTTTTTGGCTGCCTGTAGAACTCCCACAATTTTTTCATTGCTACAATGACAAATGCTATGAGAAAAGACCTGGTCCACTGCCAGAAATCTACTCTAGACTTCAGTATATGTTTCTGCTTTCAAGAGTCAATTGTTTTCCTTCTCTCCCAGGGGCCACTAGCTACCTTATTACCAGAAAGAATGACCCCTTGACAGCGCAATTGAGATCCAGAAACTCAACAAAATTGTAACCCCTCCAGTGGCATCAGAATTCTAATCAACAGCAGAGGGTCTGGAAGACAAATGTACTTGTATATAAGGCCACCATATTAGAAAGTGGCTTCTCTACTTGCAAAGAAACCTATTTCTATTTGGTTTCTTTTGATATTTTTATTACCCCCTTTCCTGTAACCTTTTCATTGCTAGTGTTCTTAAGGCAGAAGGGTTTTCACAGCATGGGAATTATCTGCGCTCAGTTTACACAGTTTGCTGCCTATTCCTTCTCTTGCAATCTGTTTTGCGAAGCGTACAAGTAGACATGGGAGCCCCCTAGTCATTACTGATTTTTTCTCTTGTTCAGCTTAACTCACTAGCAGAACAATTGTTCCATCAGTATCTTTATTGCCACGTAAGAAACACGGGTATAGAATCTCCAGCCTTGAAACTGCAGTAAAGAATGAGCTCAGTGTATTAAGGTGAACTTTACAGAGAATACACCTTGCACTTGCAAAAGCATGCACTGAAAAAGTGACATACGATAATATTTCTCAAGTATAATCATTGCTAGAAGTATTCAGCTTATTTGCTGGACCCTTTTCCATACTGAAGATCTGAGAAACTAATGTTGTTTCAGATAAATACGTTCAGGTAAATACATACAAAGATGTTTTGGAGCACAAGACCCTAGTCTAGTTGTTATACCTGTGCATGTGGAGCCCTGCCCCAGAGTCTTGAGGTTACCAAAATCTGTGCCTCTAAATTGCCTAAATGTTTTCTTTTTTTAAAAAAAGTTAGCAAACCTTAAGAAAATCTCATCATGAGTTTAAAAGTTTGAAAAGCATCTTTTTCTTGTGATTTTATTATCAGGATTACCTGACATGTGCATTAGAAGGAATTTTTTTTAAGAGCATCCAACCAAATGGTAGAAAACGAGGTACCCATGAACGAAAACATTGCTCCCAGAGATTCTGCCATCTGACTACCATTACGCAGAAATTGGGAAATACTTCAGATGGTTGTAGGAGAAAGCTTCTCCAGGTATAGAAGGATAAAGATATCTAAAAACAGTCAAAAGCAGCCAGCATGGCAAAACACAAGCACACAAAATCCCACTGCCTTTAACAGAGATTTGGGTGAACGCAGGAATTCGCAGAGAGAAGAGCCTTCAAACAGCATCATGGCCTAAGATGCAAAAAAAACAGCAACAGCCTTCTGCTGAACACGCGCCGGGAAGAAGGGCATGAGAAGGACAAGAAAACATGAGCTCAAAAAAAGAAACGGTTTTGTTACCTTTCTCAGACAAAAGTCATCACCTTTTACAAACAACAAAATAAAAGGTATTAGAGCCCTACGTGATCACTGGCAGGAGCAGCAGATGGCCAGCCTCGCACCTTTGGAACAGGAGCAATGCAAATAGCAATAATGTGATTTTCCCTGCACTGTCCTACCAACGAGATGTCACAGTAACACAGAGAAAGCGCCGAGTGCTCGCCCGACTTTCCCTGCTGAGGCACAACAGTTCTGCTACAGACGGTCGAGAGGGAGGAGGTGGAGAAAAGGGCTCTTCTGCCCTAGAAAGCAGGCTGCGATCTCTGGCAAGGGCAGCTGAAGTAATGTTTTGATTTTTAGGTCACTGCCTTACAGTAAGCTCTGTGTGATTGAGCTCTTTCCTTGTCAACAGTCACACTATGGGGAGAGCTGCTTTTGCCCCTGCAAGCCTAATCACAGGATCGAGGCTTTAATTGATAATCAAAAGGGGAAAATTGTCAAATGCGTCTTTTGGCGCTTGTATCCAAAAACGTACGGCCTCTTATCACCTTACATGTTAGGTCACATCTTTTTAATTTCTATTCAAGAGCCCAGAAGCAAGTTACACAGATTGTTTACATGTATAAGCACCATACATTAAAAATAACATGCTGAAATAGTGCTGTCAAAGTATGAAACCTACCTGACTGATGGAATATTCTTCTAAAATGAGCAGCTCTGAGCTTCCCTTAAACACAATGAAGGAAAATCTAAAGATAATAATGAACAAGAAAGTAGCTTCTTCTGCCAGACCCATCAAGTTAAATGGCTCTTTGTATTGTTCAAAGTGTGTACACTATTGTGTTCTGTGGCAGAGGGTAAAGAGAGGGAACTTTCAGTGACGTTTTGATGAGATAACAAATAAAAAATAATATTTTGACAGATAGCTCATCCTATTAAAAAAACAAAAAAAGGCATTTCTCTAGCTCAAACAAAAATCCCCTTAATGTGAAGAATATTGAGGTTGTATGTACAGCCTTCCAGTAATACTTAAAGGAAATGTGCCATTCGCAACAGTACATGCAGCATGACTAAAGACCCTAAGTGCTTGACATCGTTTGAGCTTAGTTTTAAATACCTATGATAGACATTTTCGGAATATGTTTCCTGGAAGTAGTGTCAAGGATTTACTTCAGCATTAGCTCGCACATGCTGATAGGTTGAACTGGTGCTCATATACCCAATAAATACAAAAAGGATTAGTTTCCATGTATGTACAAAGTTGGAGGTTTTATTTTTTTTATGCCAGTATTGGGATTTATTTGCCCTCCTGATGAAACGTTTACCTCACCCTGCCTCATCAATATTAACCTCACAGATCAACAGATCTTCATATCGACAGAATAGAGAAGTCAATATCTCCTTATTATTATTTAATAAGTATTTCATTGTCAGTAACTGAGTGAGAACAAACATCTGTGCAGTATAATGGCATGCACTTTAATTTTGCAAGGTTACTGTCTTGCATATGTTTGACAGAAGAAAGCTAACCCATAGTAAAAATCCCCCAGTAATATCAGTGTATAAAATGACAACATGTTGAAGGACATTTAAATTGAACAAAACAGGGTGGTTTTTTTAGTCCCAGTTTTGATATACAAATGTTAGATGTGTTTTACTGTGGCTTCTGACTATGATTGATAGGAGATGCATCAATTTCAAGGTCTGTGAATTTAAGTAAATTGTTGTCAGTGGTATCGCTGCTTCTTTTTTGTATTTTTTTTTCAAATTATCTCCTTACAGAGAATAGTGTATTACAGATTGAGACAGAATATACATAAAGCATCAATTTAGCCTGAATATCCACTTACAATAATAAAAAGAAAATAGTTGTGATAAGAATGTGAGTACATCAGAGTTGTTCAGAAAACTCCAGAGTATTTAAAAAAAAAACAACACCTATGTTTTTCTTCTAAGTAATCTTTGCTGTTTCTGTTTGGAAAATACTTTGCTTGCCTTTCCATTTGAAGGAAAAATATCATATTCATTTAAAAAAAAAAAAAGAAAAAGGGTAGAAGTAGATCTTGGAGACTCCTTTTATCTTTGTCCTCAGAATATAATTCCATTAAATTATACGTTAGCAAAGAAAACCCCAAACCTGTATCAACAATTTGCAACCTGTGGGAAGTTTATTAACCCTTCATTGCTTAGTGGCAACACTTTATTTGACTGAAAGGCTTAAAGAGCGTCCTCTAAAACCGACAGCAATTGAACATCGTACAGCAAAGCTTGCTATAGTTCCAGTACCTTCAGAAATTAGCTGTGTCTGATTTGAAACGAGTTTTCCCTAGACCACTTCTTATCTGATGATGTCTGACTTAGGATCTGGTGAAACGCACAGATACTTTTTATTATGTTTTCCAACACATGGTCATGACTTGTTTCCATGTATAAGTGTGTTGTGTCTATGTACCTACATGCCTGTCTATATGCATAAAGCAATGTATATACTATTTGTGTGTGGTTTTGGTTTTAACATCAGATTCTATAAATGAATAAAGATACTATCTTCATTTTACTGTTCTCCAAAAGGGGCAACATGGAATGGATTCTGTAAATCTAACTATACATGTTGCTGATTAAAAGCTGATGGTAACAGTTAATATACAAGGGGACAGACTAGTTTTTCTTCTAACATTTTTTTTCAAGGGGAAAAAATGAAAATTAGACAGAAAAGAGCATTTCCAGATGTGACTGTATAGGGCTTGATTTGAAGCACTTTTGTTATCTCCTTAATAATGCATATAAGAATGCTCATGTGAAATGTTATGTTAAAACTCAGTCCTAGTAGATATTTGCGCTTATGAATTGATTCCTTATCCATATTTTATGGAGAAATAGCTCGGCACTGGATTACAGCACGTTATTTTCCAAACTCCTTATTAGAGTCTGCATCTCTCTCTACTGTGCCTCCAGGCTTAAATTAAAAACAAAACTTAAGTAAAATTTAAAGAGACAACATTCAGAAACTTATTTTTTTACAGAGCTTCCGAAAGTTCATAATTATTTTTGTCCCTAATAGGCCTGCCTTTGAAATAATTTGATGGCTAGGTTTGTAAATCCACATGGAAAGATCTGGCATCCCATAACCATTAAGGGGAATATATATATCACAAAAATGATTTTGCATATAAATAATGGTATACAGGATTTGGCTTAAATTGTCTGCTTTCATTTGATTTTTTTTTTTCTCTAAGGTAATTTGGAGGGAGGCAGGAAGATCAAATTGAACACAATTTGGAAATGAAACTCGGATAATTGAGCTAAGTAGGCTGAACTCGCCAGTCACCTGTGACCTCCTCCTAGTCACACATCATTTCAAATAGCTAAAATGAGAGGGCCTGTGTAGAGCTGCACAACATAAATAGAGCAAGTGGAGTTTCAGTCTGGGACCACGTTAGCCCTCGTAATCTGCTTGCCTTGTTTTTAGTTCAGACGGAGGGACCCGAGCACAGTGCACCACTGCCTCGAGAAGGGGCTCGGCCCCCCGGTGCGCCCGGGGACCTTGGTGGAGGAGAGCAGGACGGACGGACACGCCGGGACGGCCACCGTGCAGGGTGCTGGAGGACCAAACCAGCGCTGGGCCTGCGTTAGCTTGGAAATGGAAGCTTCACAAGTAAACGAGAGCTCACCCGTGGTAGGATCTCCTTCACAGACTGCTACAACTGAAAGTTTGCGGTCGTCCCTGTGCGTGAAGCTAATATTTTGCTGTTCATTTTGAAGCGATTATTCAAAACACCTTGGCAGCTGAACCCTCCGTGCTTTCGGGATAATTATTTCTAATCGTGATTGGCAATAATAGTAATTGCCATATTCAGCCGGCACCCAGCTGTAACGATTCTTCCTTATTATTGTTATTATTTGGGTTAACAATCGCCACTGACAACAATGTCTCCCGACCCTCCTCTCCCTCCCCCAAACACACAGGGAACTGAGGAACGGCGCTCTGCAGCAGCCGTCGGGTGGGCCGCTGCCCCCCCTCCCCTGCCCTCCCCTCCCCTCCCCGTGGGCTCGGCGGGGATGGGGGGGTGAGGAGAGGGCGGCTGTCCGGCGGGGGGGGCCGGCTCCCTGCCGGGGGGCTGCCGTGAGGGGACGGGGGCGAGCCGGGCTGCCGCAGCCTCCCCCCACCCACCCGCGGCGGAGCAGGGGCTGAAGCCGCGGCTGTAACGAGCCTCTTAATAAACCTCCGGGTCGATGATGCATGGCTTGCTAGTGAATCTTCGCGGGTTTATTTATTTTAACTAAATCGCCCAAATGGATCGCAGCTCCGTGTTGACTCTGGCGAGAGGCGAGGCGGGGAGCCGGGGGCCGGGGGGGGCCGGCGGAGCTGACAGGTCGCCCGGGGGTTGCGGCGTTTCGTGCAGGCAGCGGCTCTCTGCGACTGCACGCCGCCCGCTCCGGGAAAGGTGTGTGTGTGTCCCGTGTTCCCCCCCAGCCCCCAGCCCCCAGCCCCGCTGATCGCCCCCCTCCCCTTCCTCCTCCTCCTCCTCCTCCTCCTCCTCCTCTTCCCCCGCCCTGCCCGGCTGCAGGCGCCCTTGCGAGGAAGAGCCGAGCGCAGCCCCCGGCCGGAGCGGAGCGGAGCGGAGCGGGGCGGCCCCAGCCGCAGGGCATCCCCCGCCCAGGCCGCCCGGTGCCGCCGCCGCCGATCCCCGCCGATCCCCGCCGCTTGCGGGGAAGGCTGGGGGGCGGGGGGCGAGGGAGGGAAAGGCGAAGGATCCATGTTCCAAACCGAGGGAAAAGGTGGCCCGCTAGCGGATTTCCAAAGTTGACGGTCGTTAGAACGAGGCGGGGGGCAGAGCTTTCCCTGCCGGCACCAGAGGGGCGAGTACCCCGGAGCTGCGGGGGAGGAGGGGGGGCGGGACCCCCCCTCAGCGCCAAGGGGCGGTTTAGCGGGGAACAGCGGCCGGTCGCCTTCACCACCCCCGCGGGTGAGGCCGGCGGTAAAGCCAGCCCAGCGCTTCTCCTGACCGCCGAGCTTCGGAGCGTTTCTCGCCTTTATTCGCGTTCACGTGGGAGCAGAAGTTCGGTCCCCGGCGCTGCGGGAGGCCTGGGCTGTCACCCCCAGCCCACGGACGTGCTGGTCTCGCACGGCCACCGCGCCCAGCCCGCCGGGAGCAGCGCCCGCTCGCCCAGCGCCTGAAGCCTTTGGGGGTGCCTTGCAGGTCAGCGCGGCGGCCCCCCCTGGATCAAAGCCACCTCCGGTTTCCAAAACCACAAGCAGAAGTTGCAGACCCGCTTCAGCGAGAGCCTTCCCCCGGCGGGCGCCGTACCTGCTCTTTGTCACCTCTCCGCCACCCCCGCAGCCTCAGCCCTCCCCGGGTCCTGGCGGACTACACTCCCGTGTGTCCCCCCTCCCCCCCCGCCCCGAGGCTGCCGCCGCGCTCTGCCGGGAGCGGGGGCCGGGCGAGGCCGCGGGCCGGGCACCGCCGGGCCCCGCCGGGCCCCGGTGCCGGGCAGCGGGAGGGCAGGGGCGGGCAGCCCGGCAGCCACGCGCCGCTGCCCGCCGCCCCCCCTCCGGGGATGCTACTCCCTGACGTCAGATGTTTGCTCAGTCTTTTGTTCAGTTAAAAATAGTTTCACGCAGCAGCTTACCTGCCTTGGGTGGCGGCTGTTCGTGGGCTGCGTCAGGGAAGCGTTTTCTGGCGAAACCAGTCTTTTCCTTCTCCCTCGGATCTGCGATCTCCGCACCTAAACTAATTATATCAGCACGCAGGCGACGGGCTCGCAGTCTTCTCAAACCAGCATTTTGCTGCCTGAAACACACGGAAAGGGAAAGTTTCTTTGTAATCTAGCTGTAGCCGAGCTATTTTATCACAGCTAGATATTTCTTACTGCGACCCACTGAAGCATATGTACCGTCAAACATTATCATTACTCTAGTAGTCTTTATTTTTTATTTTTCCCCTTTGCGTCTCATGCGTGGCCGCTACTGTGTTGTACCTGCAACTGCATATTAACCTAGTAAAATAATTGCTCTATAGCAGATTACTTGCAGCAGACATTTATTCGTCTTCTCCCGATTCTACGGAGTTATTAAAAAGTAATGGGCGCCAAGGCAATCAAGGAAGATTTCCTAATTAAAGAGGAAAAATGGAACTGTCACCATTTTCCACTGTTTGCGGGCCAGTTCATGTGCTCAGCTTACACACACTTTTACATCACGCACACATGCGTACACAGTATATGCGCGTATGGTGCACATGCACGCACGTACACACCCCCCTACACCACAGTTAGTTCCCTATTTCTTACAGAGATTAAAGAATAACTTGAAATCGAAGACAAATGAATTGACAGGAAAATTTGTCGCTTTTTTTTCCACTTTAGTTTCTTCCCATGTTATAAGGAAATTCCGAGTCTTTAGCTAGGCGGGCAATTAGCCACCCCAGTGCCTGGTGTCCTTACGACCGTCACCCTGCTGAATAGTTTATGGGGTTGAAGTTTTTCAACAACTCGGTAACCTTATTTTATTGTTGCGTGTGCGTGTGACGCATAATCTCCCACACGTGCAGATCTATCGGATCTACATAGCGTGCGTATAATTTTATAGTTTATCTTAGCCGAACTGCTCCTGGGTGACAAAACTCTCCGTTGCAGAGAGCACCGTCCTCATTTCAATACTGTTTCGTTCTGGGAGCGCGCACGGTAATTCTTTACAACGAAATTGCTTCCCCTCTGGTTCCTATATTTTAATTTAGTAAAGGACTGATTAGCTGTGGCTTTAAAAGGGCCAGGTCTGCGCTGGCTCGCAGCGTCACCTCTCACCTCTCCGCAGCCCCGGGCTGGGGTCACTGCGGGGCCGCGGCGGGGGAGCGGGCAGCGCGGCTCCGGCTCCCGCTCCCGCTCCGGCTCCGGCTCCCGCTCCCGCTCCCGCTCCCGCCGCGCCTACCTGCGCGCCCCGCGCAGCGCCCCGCGCAGCGCTCCGCGCCGCTGCCCAGCCTGCCTCCGGGAGCAAATCCCCCGTCCCCGTCCCCCCCCACGCACCCCGGCGGAGGGGGGAGAGCAGCCCGCCCGCCTCTGCCTCTGGTACACCGCTGCTGGAATGAATCAGCGCGGAAACAACAGGAAGATGCAGCTCTGCTAGGCGAAAATAATTGTTTGGTTTGTTTTAATTTGCATCACCCTGGTTTAATGGCACCCTTTCTTGGGACTTCGAGGGAGGGGAGGGGAGGAGGAGAAGGAGGAGGGCCGGCCGGGGTGCATCCTGCTGTTTAAAGGCTTCGTGTAAACTTCTACATTTTGAAAGAATAACTTCAAAAACCTGTGTTTCATCGTATTCAGACGTGTGCCCAGCTCACATCGATTTGTGGAGTCATTGGAGGTGTAAAGATCCGTTGATAACATTTCAGGTCCAGTGTCCCTAAATCATCAGATTCTCCCTTCTCTGCCAAATCCTGGAAGTAGTTTAACAAGGGGAAAGGAGAAAAAAAAAAAAAGTATTTTGAGTCTTTTATTTTTCAGCCGTAAAAATGCATTTCAAAGAGGGATGATATTCTGACAGGAGAGACTACAATAAAAACCACAGGTCGCTTCTGAAAAGGTTTCACTCTGAGCAAATGTTTCGAGTATGTCGGATCCTCATAAAATTATACTACAGACCTTATTCTGACGATTATTGGAAAACACGCAACGCATACAAAAATGCGAGCGAGAAAGGGTCAAGATGAATTTCTTTTCAGACAGGAACAGTGAAAGGAGGCGCAAGTACGTTTTTCATAGTTTTGATCTTTATCAAAGGATCGGTGTAGCTAAAGCCAAATACCGAATATTCAGGAAAATACAATTAATTTTAAGAAGTTACCTTTCCTTGAGTGTACGGCTGCATTTACAGAACTGGTGCGGAGCCATCGCTTTGTTTATTTTTCTAATGTCTACCCAAATTCCAGCAATCCGCAGAGCAGTAACAGCTTTTTCCATGTGTTTATCATCGGGGTTGCAACAGGATTCGCCTCAATTGTTCTGCCTTTCTTGTGTTTTCCTTTCTTCCCTTTTCTGCATTTCCCAGATACATTCGCTTTGGTTGCAAAAATAAACAGCGGAGTTTTTAACAGCAATTTGAGATGATAATGGTTACTGATCCCATTCTTTCCATCATAATCTTCAAGTGGTTTAAGATTAATGATAGGAGGTGTTTTAGCAAGGAGTGTGGGTTCTCTTCTCCAAAGACCATCGCTATGATAATTTACTTAAGATGTTGACAAGACTGTCAGTAAGGCTAATTTTTTATTAAGCTGCGCTGTAGCAACTGTAGTAAGCATTTGTTGTTGTTATTTAAGCACACTGTATTTTTGAATGCCTTCCTATAAATATTGTTATTTGGTCTCTGCCTGACGGATTTGCAATTGAGATGATTCTCCTTGCCTTTGTTTCAAGAAAGGTGTCTTCTGGTATTCTGATAAATATTCTCTTCCACCCTCCCCCATTCCCTTGCACGCACATTTTTTAAAAGAAAATAAATTTCAGCAACTACTCTCTCGGTCCGGCAAGCCAGATCTTCCGCAAAGCATTGTTTTGGCCGGACTCTGTCTGGCACAGCCCTGAACCAACGGCACTGGACGCAGGTTTGAGTGTTGGTTTTGCTCGTTTTCTTTCCTTTTTTTTTTTTTTTTTTTTTTAAGGGGCAAAATAACACTGTAACCCGTAAATATGTAACTGTAGCACCCTGGTGTACCGAGAGGCCGGGATGCCTCTTTAAAGGCGAGCGATTTACGATGGTATCGGCGGCTCTCGAGCAGAGTTCTGCCTTCGCCGCCCCCCCCGCACCCCGCGCGGTCCCGGCGGGCCGGCACCCGCGGGCGCGCAGGGCGGCTCCGCACGGCAGGGCGGCCCCCCACCCGCGGCAGCGCTCCCCCTCCCCCGTCCCCGCTCTCCCCGCCGGGGTCGCGGCCGGGGCCGGTCGGGGCTCCCAGCGCCGCGGCGGCGAGGCGGGCTCTGCGCACCCCGCGCCCCTGCCCGGCCGCTTCCCCGCTCCCCTGCTCGGGGCTGCCGGTGAGCACAGCCCCTCGGCGGGCGGCGGGCGCGGGGACGGCGGAGCCGGCCTGGGGAGCGGGCGCGGGGGGGGACACGGGGGACACGGCGGGCTGACACGCGTGTGTGCGCGCAGGACGGCGGCGGCAGGGAGGCGCGGAACGGCCCGCTCCCTCTGAGGGGAAAAGTCTGGGGGGAAATCGCAGCAGACCGGTTGATTTCCCCCCTCCGTCGTGTTTTCAATAGACGTGAAACCGGGGGCTTACCTATAAATTACCGGGGTCACGTGACACTCGTTTGGCAGTGTTTTATCGCCCTTTTCGCTCCCCCGGTTGCCTTGCTCCGCGTCTGCGGGCAGGCGCGCCGGGAGGGCCGGGGGGGGGGGGGGAAGCCGCGCGGGGCGCCGGGCGGCCGGGGCGCAGGCAGCCAAGTTTGGGTGGCGGCCCCCCCGGACCCCCCGGTCCCGTCCCCCCCCCCGAGCACCGCCCGCCCTGCCGCCGGGGGGCCCGGGGGCGGGCAGGGGCGCGCTGCCCGCGCGCGGGGCGGGCGTGGGGCTCGCCTCCGCGGCGGCGCCGGGCGCGGCCAGCAGGGGGCGCTCCGACGTTGCGCCTGGCAGCCCGCGCCGCAGCGCCGCGCGGCCGCCCGCCCACGGACACGCGTGTGCGCACACGCGCGTGCACACGCGCGCACGCACACACGCGCACACACTCGCACAGCGTCGCGGCCCTCCGTCTAGGTGCGCGCGTTAGCGGGCGCTGGACGCCCCGTGCACGCACTGCGCCGCACGTGGCTCTCTCCCTGCGTGTGCGTGTGAGTGTGCGTACTATACATTATGCAACTTATTAAATACGCCGATGAATTGTCAACATTTTTTTCGCCTGTTAGTTCCGCTGATCCGGGCAGGATTTATTTTCAGATCTCGGGTCCCGGAGCTATAATGCGTGATTTCTTTGCCTTAAATAAAATTGGTCAAATGTTGACAACCTTTAAGCCAATCTAACACTCAAGATTACTGATGGGAAACTAATGAGAAAATATCAGATCGTCCGGCCTGGGGGCTCCTAATTAAATCTTAGCTGATTGAAAAATAAAAGCGGGTTCGGGGGCGTAGGGGGAGGAGGGAAGAAGCTCCGGGCTGAACTTTAGCTCTCATTTTACGTGATATTTCCCCGAGCCGCCCCTCCCTCCGCCCTGCCCCCCTCCCTCTTTAAAAAGCCTAATGTTATTTCGCTGGTTATTTCGAGAGATCCGAACGCGGCTATCATTCCTTGCCCGGTAAATATTAAGGCCTTTAAGCAACGCGATTTAACTAATTAGAAAATTTACATCATTAAGTCTCAGGGAGAGAAAAAAGGAGAAACAAATCTGTCAGTCATTTTAAAAGAGACAGGCCCTATTGAAGTGTGAAGAAATCGGCTCTAATTCAAAAAGGCAATCGGGCAGAAAAAGCCCTCAACATTACCCTGCTAGTTATTAATCAGAAGGGGTTTCCCCCCCTCTCCTTCCCTGTAATGGCAAGAGCTGAAGCACATCGTTAGTTTCTCCCAAAGCTACCGCGCAGTTCCCATTCAGGTTTTTTGCCACTCGTCCATGTCCCATATTAATAGCGAGTATTTGTCCATTCAAGGCTCATAGATTTGAAAATGTTTCCGAATTGGGGAGCCGCAGCCGCAGAAAAGAAAAGGAAAAAAAAAAGGGGGGGGGGGAAAGGCTCCCGGACTCCTTACCTCCGCCCCAGCCAAATACAAGGGCTGCAATGCCCCGTCCCCCGCCCCCATTAAAGTGAGGTCCTAAAGTAAACCTGCTCGGTGAGAACTAGATTATGGCTTTGTTTTTCTCCCTTGCCCTGCATTTCTAAACGCAGACACCAGCCCGAGAGTGGAAAGCCCCCCCCCCGCCCCCCCTTCCTTTTCTTTTTTATTTTCCCAGGGACTAGCCGAGTTTAGTGCCACGCACCAGACTCAAGCAGAACAATATCAAACTGGAGTGAAAATCAGAGAGATCGGATTACTAATGTCGGGTCGTTAACGAAGTGATGCGGGACGCTGACTGCCGGCGCGGCGAGCGGGAGGAGGAGCTGGTGGCCCCCGGGTTCGGGAGCGCAGCTGGGGTGGCTGGCGGGGGGGCGGGGGGGGAGAAATGAAGTAGCTTGGTCCAAACCACAGAGAGGGTTACATCTCTCGCGCGCTTTCTCTGTCTCTCTTTCAAACGCGCTCTCTAATCCTCCCCTTCCAACTGTTCACAGTGGACTATAGTATAAATAATAAATACCTCCTACTCTGCGTTTTCTCTCTCCTAATCTCGAAGAATCTGACAGTCGCTTTAATCAAAGGAGTTTGCAGCGGTTCTTCGTGGAGCTAATTCAAGGAATTTTAAACCCGCTTCGGACAAACCCAGGCGATAGGGGCCTATTTCTGATCTCACGGCCCGGGGACGAACTCTCCTGCGGCTCGAGGAATTAACCCCGTGTAAAAGGGTTCAGGATCAGCCTCCTGATGGGGATTTTACTTGGCAGTAGCCTGTAAAGAAAATATTCGGGGGGGGGAAGCGCCTCTGCCAACCCTATTCCGCCTTGCCTTTCTGCCCCAACGTTAACTTGCAGTCATCTCTGTAAGTGGACGCTTACAGAAATGTAAGGTCATCACCAGGACCGGACATATCCCTTCATTAGCGCTACGTCTGCTGAAAGAAAGATCTTTTGAGCAGCCCCCCCATGGAGTGTGACGGTCGGGCAGGCCGCTCGCTGTCGTGTCCGTGTCCCCCCCGTCGTCCCCCCCGGGGGAGAGCTGCGGCCGTGGTACCCAGCCCAGCCCAGCCCAGTGCAGCCCAGCCCGCCGGCAGCCCACCCTCACCCCTCCGCTCAGCCGCCTTCAGAGGGTCCCGAGAGGGGAAGGGGGGGCTTGTTCGAAACACGTGCTCCTAAATTCAAACATTTCTCCCTTCCTCCATAAAACCAGCTGAATGACCAACCGCCCTTGCGCCCTGTGGAAACACGGTAAGGCAGACTTCGCCGCCAAAGCGAGAGGGGCTCGTAGCCGGTGCGAAGTGGAGAGGGGAGGGCAGGAGGAATAGCCTTGACTCCCCCGCTCCCTTTGCATCAGTTTGTCTTGCAGTTATTCAAAATGATTGAGTTTTCCGAAGAAGGCCCTTTAGAGAGAGAGAACAAAACCAGCACCAACTTCTTCCCCCCAAAACGACATGAATATCAACCTGTCCGCTGGCAGGGCTTCGGAGCTTAGAGGCATTACAATAAAATTTACGGCGTCCTTAACAACTCCCAAGTAAAAGCATTAAAATTCCCTTTAATTGAGAAAACATTGATTTTTAACTCTGGAAAGAACGAACCCGTAATTTAATTGCAAACTTTCACAGACAGAGCAGCATCTCGGGGAGGCCACATTCCATCTTTAATAGAGCCACTTTATGAAGTGATAAAAACAAAGAAAACCTGACAAACAGAGAGACAGTTGCGATTGCGAAAGAAAAGTTATTTGCCTTCCCTTCCCCTCCTCGCAGCTCCAAACTACCGCGCTTTTCCCTCCCCCTTCACCCGCCACCCCCCGATAACAAAACACAAGTGTAAAAGCAAAGGATTTGGGATCCAGGGCAGAAGCGGTAGTTCATACTTTAAATAACGATTTGCCTTTACCGGGCAAGGAGTGATGCCAAGAGGTTTAAGGGAACATTTTCACAAAATGGTAGCCTCTTTTATAAAGGAAGGATACTAATGGGACAAAATTTCCTTACTCTCCCTTGTTCGTCAAAAAAAAAAAAAATCATTGCTAAAGGGAAAGGAAAGGGAAATCCCACCCTCGCTTTCTATCTTATTTCTGTATCGGTTTTTGGTATTATAGGAGAGTAAAGAAGTTTTTGTTTGGTGGTTTTTCATTGATCAGTCACTCTGAGCTAATGTAATTATCCTCATCAATAGAAGGCTGCAGAGAGAATCATTATGTGGGTGACATTGATAAATGATCACCCAAGAGCTGCCTTTTCTCTTGGGCACCCCCACATATGACCCTCCCACATACACAAGGTAGCCATAGAAACACCTTGAGATCCTCAAACACTGCTGCAAATGGGAGAATACAGAGAAAGCGAGAGAAATCCAACTTCACACACTTTCTGTCCCTGCTGAAGCCTCCTCCTTCCCATAGCACGGAGCCACCGAGCCGGGCTCCGCTCTGCTGCCCTGCCCCGCGGCCCCGCAGCCCCGGCCCCGCTCCCTCTCCCGCACCACGTCAAGTATTTGGGGCGGGGGAGGGGGTTGCTGTGGGGCTTGCTTCTTTCTCTCTCTCTCCGCCCCCCCTCTTTCTCTGGAAGAGTTAAGCAATGAGGTTACACGCACCACACGGATGCACTGCTCTTTCCCCGTGCGCATTGTGGACCCCCCTAGTTTGCAAGTCGCTCTTAGAGGTGCGCACCTACGATAGCCCCCCCCCTCCCCAGCAATGCGGCTCTTGGAAAATGGTGAAACCCGAATTATTAGCAGCGATCTTTTTAGTCACAGGACTACACAAGAAGATTCCGTCTTCCTCACTAAGGCAAAGATTAATGCTTTTTTCCGGCCGCAGACCCCCCTTTTTATGTAAGCAGATTCTAAAATATTGAGAGCAGTAATTGATTCATAATGATCCATAAATCGATGCGAGGAAGGGGGCGAGGGTGTTTATTTATTTTATTCCTAAAGCTGCAAGTAAAGTAGCTTTGACACCGCGTAGGGATGAAGGGGAGGAGTTGTTTAGCTGTGCGGGGTCATCCATCATCACTGTCGCAGAGACTCTGCCCAGAGGAGCAACCTCCTTTCTGTCTGTCTCTTTCTCGCCACCAAAACTATTAATATTAAAATCTGCCTGCAAACCTTTTCCCCACCCGCCTCTCATCTCGCACCGTCCTTCTCAGCCCAAAGTCGGGGAGCCGGCTCTCTCTTGCGCCGCGCCCGCGGGGTCGATCTTTCCGAAAGCGCTGTCGGAAGAGTTAAAAAGCCGGCCCCGCTTCCTCTCGGCTGAACCCCGGGACGTGGTAGGGGAGGCCCGTCGGGCGGAGACACCCTCCCGCCCAGCGGAGCCCGCTCCGGCCCCTCCACGCAGCGCGGGGATGCGGCCGCGCGTGGGGAACGGCTTTGGGCATTTTCGGGCCCCGCGGGGCTCCTTCCCCGCACACGCGCCGGGGCTGTCGTGGGGCTGGTGGCTCCGCGCCGGCCCCGCAAGGCCGCGGCCGGGAGACCCCCGCTCCCCTCGGGGGGCCGCCGGAGCGACGGGCAAAACCCGTCGGAGGCACCGGCCGGGAAAGCGGGTCCAGCTTGCGCCCCGCCGCACCCTTCCCCTGCCCGGCCCCGGCCCCTCCCCGGCCCCCCCAGCCCTCGCAAACCTGGTCTGGGGCAATTTTCTCTCCCTCGCTCTCTCCGCGGCTATGAGCGAAAGGGGGGGAGCGCCCGGCTTCCCCCCCGGCATCTCCTCTTCGGCCCCGCGGTGCCCGCTCGCCGCGGCGGGCAGGGCTCGGGCGGCCGCGCCGGCGGAGGTGCGCGTCCCTCCTCTCTTCGCCTGCAAGGCAGCAAAATCTGGAAGAAAAATCCCTCGTTTGTGGTGGCTACAACTCCCAGCCCAGACCCGCTCGGAGAAATGGAAATTTGGGATTATAAACATGTGTGTGTGTAAACAAAAGGTGTTTCTTCTGTTACCCTTCGTTTCCCACAGCATAAGCAATTTTTATTCAGACTAGAGTATTTTCTTTAACACTATACCGCTGTCAAAACATTATTCCCGTTTTGGTTGCTTTTGACAGCTGAGCAGTTCTTAAAAATACCAAAATCGGAACCTTCCCTGCTAAACAGTAAATCTCAGATGGAGAAATCTCTGCACGTTATTGTACCTTGGATTTCAGCAACGCATCTCACGAAGAGCACAGCCCAAAGAGGGGGGACGGGGGGGGGGAGGGAGAAAGAAAATAAAAGACAACACAGCAATGCAAATATTTAGTTCATTATAAAAGACAATAATCTACTATGGATAAATTCTCCCCTGTCCTTCCACCAGTGCGAGGACATTTGCTGACATTTCTCCTCAAATTGTAAAGAAAAGATCTGCAAGGAAATAAAGTAGATTTTAAAAAAATAAAATTAAAAAAAAAGCCTCCCTTTTTAAAGTGCTAACACAAACAATCTTGCCTTCGTATTTTCCGCATCCACAATAATGAAGGAATTTGGAAATGGGAAACC
The DNA here is from genome assembly GCF_026419915.1 of Harpia harpyja. Classification (NCBI taxonomy): domain Eukaryota; kingdom Metazoa; phylum Chordata; class Aves; order Accipitriformes; family Accipitridae; genus Harpia; species Harpia harpyja. The sequence goes on along the minus strand of NC_068942.1, from coordinate 48,635,761 downwards.
GGGGCGTGCTCTTCTTATGCGACTGAAGGGTCGATGTGATTTTAACCGGGACAGAGAGCACCAAAGCCAAGCGGGGAATTTTTGTCCTTTAAATTTCATACGAATGCCTTAAAAAGACGCCCACAAAGCAGGACCCGATTGCTAAATAAATCCTCACACCCATTCTACTGGCATCCTCCCTTCTGTCGCCAGCAGCGTGGGTCCATTTACTCAGCTCAGAAATTAAACATTAACTACGAGGCTGAGCCTCTTTCCACATTCCAAAGCTAGAAGTTGTCAGTCAAAGTTTTTAATAACACCCCGGCCGGCTGGAATGACGAGGAGGAGGAAGGAGGAGAAGGGTTACAAATTTACAGATGTTGAAGCCGGTAACGTTTGTTTCCTGGAAAGTTAAGGTAATTACAAGCCCTTTCCCACTCCCCTTCTCCCAGAAATAGCGCCAGAGCTTTCCCCTGCTCTTTGGGCCCCATCCTGCTGTCACTGACTTAACAGTGCCACCGAGGGCAGTCAAAGGCGGCTGTTTCCAACTACGCTCATGTCTTCCTAGTTCAAACTCTCCTTTAGTTGCTTCAAAATGCCACAAGCTTTCGTTTAAGTAAAACCAAACCCTCATCCGTGATTCTGCACCAGCTATTTATATACAAAATGTCAAATTAACATTTTCCCTCATTAGTGGATGGTCTTTTTTTTTTTTTTTTCCTTCTGAAAACAACTGAAGACAAGAAAAGCAGTAAAACTGTCTCAGAAGCTAGATTACACAATCCTCACACAGGTAAACCTCTCATTAAACTCAAAGCTGCTTTTCTCCTCCTCAAACTTCCGAACCTACTCCTGCATTGCAGCCATCCTTCACCTCTGAGCTACGCAGCTGGAGTTAAGGTCCATGGTGGTTATGGATGCACACACACATACACTTAACACACAGGGGCTTACTGGTCTTGTATCTGGGCCTTCGCAACTCAAACTCAGCTTCTGTGTTATTAGCAGACAGTACAGATATTAGACACAGCTCTCTGAAATGCAAGCTGGTGAGAGAATATTTCAAATTTTGTTTAATCTGACATAAATATAGTATCGATAATCAGCAGAAATATATAACCTCAGATGTTCTTTCATTCAATTATTCTATTAATGTTGATGACAAGCTTGTTCCTAATTTTTGCAACCTTTCTTCTCAATGCTGGTAAGAAATGTATTTGAGACATCTCTCCTGGTAACTTCAGTCTCTCCTAAGCGTGATTAAAAACACAAAAGCCTAACAAAAAATCAAAAATGAAATATTTATTACCGCATTTTGTGACTTAACACCTTTTTCTTTTTAAAACATAACGTCACAGTCCTCATACAAGTATTTTAATGTAAATTTTGACAAAGCTTAAAGGTAACAGCATTTTCTTCTAGTGAGGAACACGTGCTGAGAAAGGAAGAATTCATGGACATACAATACCAATTCCACAGCAGATCTGATACTAGCAAAAACATTCTTTTTTTTTTTCAATTGAGGTAAACACATAGAATATCTAACATGAAACAATTAATAGACCGAACTCTGTACGAAGTTTGTTACAGTATTCTCTTGCTTTTTTTTCCCCAAGCTTTGAGTTCATGATAAAGTCCTAGGTTTGGTGCAAAGACCGTTAGTAACTTCTTTCATTGAGGAAAGCTGCCCAACTTTTAGTTTTGTTTTGTCCAAAGCCAAGGCTCAGAACTACTGGAAGAAGCTCCTGCTCTGTCTGTTCTGTCTTTTAAATCTTCACCTGCAAGCTCTTTGAAGAAGAGTCCAAAAAAAAAAAAATAGATTGGGGAGGAATGGGGGGAGACTTAATGAAGCACAAACTATAAAGATCTGTTTGAAACTAAAGGACACATTTTATGAAGGAACAAAACGAGGGAATGGCAAGGCCTTCTTGGAACAGTCTTCTGAGTGATGAGAGACCCAGCAAGACTTTTCGTCTTCATCTCCAGGGTAGTTCTTTTCTCACTGGCCAAAACAGGTCTTTCATGGATAGTGACTTCACTGCTGAACCAAAACAGTCATTCTTTTGGGAACAACACACATAGTGTGGAAAACAAGGATTTTTTTTCTTCTAAAACTATTTGAGGCAACGTAACGGAGTGATCAACAGAAATGTACAAGTTAACTTAGTTCCTATGTTTATACTACAGTAGTTATAACTCTTGGAGTCTTTTTTTTTTTCCAGAGGATCTGTACATGGACATATTCATTTCAGTGAGCCCATGATTTCACATTTGTGTTCGTGTTTCGTTGGTCCTCTGTTGTTGATGAAAAATGACAAAAAGTAAAAAATAATCACAGCTGTCTGGAATTTCGTATTAAGTGTCAACATCTGGTCAAAGTTCAAAAGTCTTAAAATAGTTTTTGTTTTTGTTTTGTTTTTTTTTGTTTGTTTTTGTTTTTCCCTTGAGTTCCCTTATACTATTGGGCATGAATGTCCATAACCTGTCCACCAACACTGGGGTCTACAGAATTTAACATTGTGGGGCTCTGTGCTGACATGGTCATTCCAGGGTGGGTAGGGGGTCCTCCGTGCATCATCATGGCTGGGTGATGGGGGTGACTTGGCAAATATGAATGGATTGGGGGTCCATGTCTTAATTGAGTAGGGTGTGGGGTCATCTGGGGAGGAGTGTAACTTGGCTGTGCCATACTCATACCCATAGGACCACCCTGAGATACGTAGTCCCCTGGCATGCCTTGCAAACCTAGACAAAAAGGGGGGGAAAAAAAAAAAGCAGGTCAGATTCCTCAACGTTTTTACAATTTACCCATCTAAAATGAACAGGAAAAACAACAGACACTGCAAATCTTCCATCTAAAATTAGCTGCAGATTCTTGCCAATGTTTGCAGACATTCAAATTCTAGTTTGCATTTAATTTGATCATTCAGCAGGATAATGCACATAACAGAACTAAATATTGAGCACAACCGAGTATCACAAAATGTAAGT